>NC_057791.1:23132033-23444715 GCF_014905175.1 Aphidius gifuensis | reverse complement strand
CATTAATAAAAATAAATAAAATATTACAAACATGAATTAAAAATACAGACACACATACATGTACACAATATTATAAACTTGAAGCTCTCTTTTGTAGTCTCTGCAAATAAATTATAAATTGCTCAACAAAAAAATTAATGACATAATTTTTTATGACACAATGTATGCTATTGTTTTAAGGTACAACTAGGGAAAATTAAAAATAATGACGATTTCACGAATTTTATAGAGTAGATAATTGAAATAACGATACACCCTTTTCTTTAATCAGTTTTTTTGTTATAAGATGTTTTTTTGATTAATTAACTGTTAAAGATGGTCCTTTTTTTTGAGGTTAAACATAGGCTCTTATGGAAAATGATGTTTGGCTTTTTATAATACCCCATCGAAATACTTGAAAAAGTAATGCCATATTTACCAAAAACTAAAGGATAAACTAGAAAAAAAGACGAAAAATCATCACCCAAATTTAGTATAGGTTTTAATATTCAATTTTAATTAATAGAGGATAATAAATTTTTGTCTTTGTCTAAATACTTGAGTGGAAGTGAGGAACAGTATTCTCTTTCTAATCTTTCGTCCTTTTCGCACTCATGAATATATAATGTTTTTAGCAAACATCCGCCAGATGTCTCTCATTTTGCCCTAGTTGTACCTTAACTTTTAAGGTTAAATGTTTACCACGTGTATAGTACACACGTGGTCAGCATGGTCAGCATCAATAGAAATTGCGATTCTCGAGTTCTCGACGTTAACCGATGTTAACCGATGTCTCTTAACATCGGGATCTTTTAGAGTCGAGAATCACAATTTCTACATATTGATGCTGACCAGTGTGGATAGTACACACGTTATAAACATTTAATTAAAATACAGCATTTATAACAGTCAAACTTAAGGGAGTTCGAATGTGTATTGAGGTGGTGGAAAAAAGGATCGTTTACTCCAGTCTACTCCAAAAAAGTGAACGGTACCGCATAAAATTTTATAAATTTTTATTATAGCATTGAGGTGTCCACTAGGCCACATTTCTTGTTTGTAGTTTTTTCGTTTGAACTCCCTTAAGCAACCTTAAGGAGGTTATGCACAAATTCATTGCGGGTGTTGCGGGACGCTTCTGACGTCACAGACAAAACTGAGATCGGGTAAAAAATAAAGTGTAAAGCGCCTGCGCTCCTCGCCCAATATATGGGACTGCGAGTGTGTATATGTGTGTTTGAACATGCCATACGTTGCCACATCTAATTTTTGTAAAGTTTATAATTAATTACTCATTAATTGACCGATCAACATATAAAAATTTTTCGCGCAATTATTAAAACTTGGTTTCTAGTATATGTGTGATTTTTTTCAAGACTTATTCATCATTTTTTCTATCCGAAAAAAATGGTTGAAATCTCCATAAGAACCAATGTTAAATAATATTTTCAATAATTAATTACAACAAATTCAACCGATCAACATAAGAAAAAAATTATACCGTCGTATTCAGAATAAAAAGATCTAACTGTGTACAAAATTTTAGAACATTCTCATTATATTTCAAAATAAAAGAGTGCTAGCTGCGTAACCTTTTTAATTTGTAGTAGTTGTGTGTACCCGGCCTATACAATTAACACACAAATACGACTGCAGCAGTGAATTGGAGTAAATTTCGGAATTTTTTTTCGTAATCGAAAAAAGTACAAATCTAAATCAAATTTAGTAATTTCGAGTAGAAAGTTTAGCAGATACAGATCAAAACGTAGGTTTTTCCGTTTATGGCCGTGTTAAATCGGTCAACTTTATTTCACAGTCGAAAAATCTGAAAAAATTCTACAAAATAGCGAATTATTCTAGCTAGCGATTAAATAAGAAAATTAGCAAAATCGAGTAGAGAGAACTCGTATTTACATTCAACCTTAAGAATCTTTTTAACATTTTGAATACAATTTTATTAGAAAATATTAAGATTTTTTTATTATAAGTGAGTTGAAAATGTTGGGTGAATTAGAAATAGACAAAATCTTTGAAAAAAAATGTGAGAATACAAGTCAAACTTCTACACAGTCGAACAAAAAACGTCAAAAGGTTCGTATATTTTATAATATAGTAAATTAAACATTACACTATTGTATAAATATAAATATATTATTTTTTTTTTTTAGATATATCATCAGCAGTATGATAATTCCTATGCCAAAAAAATAATAATAATTGACTTTATTAATGATGATTGCCTAAGTGAAATATTTATGTATATTCCAGTATGTGAAAGACCAAAAATTGCACAAGGTATGATAAATAACATATAACTTGTTTATTTAAAAAAAAAAATTATTGTCATAATTGATATTATATTATAATAAATTTGCATTTAATTTTTTTTTTCAGTATGCAAAAACTGGAATAGAGTTGTTCATTCTTATTGTTTTAAAATAAACAAACTTGAACTATCTCATTGGGAATACGATTGTCCTCAAAACTTTTTAGAGCAATTCAAAACAAATGAGAATAAATCAAGTTTCTTAAGATCACTTCTTGATAAATGTTGCAGTTATTTAACAGAATTAGACTTGGTAGCTTATGATAGTTCTAACATAGTGCCTATTGTTAATGAATATTGTCCAAACCTAGTGAAACTTCGACTAAGATTGAGACATCCTTTTGATAATAAAGATTTTAAAAATGCATTTTCACGTATGTCTAAACTGAAAATATTAAAAATTATATTTCAACGTAGTCCTAAAATACCTAAGACTTTAATTTTGTCATTGAAAAATGTTGGAAATACTTTGAATGAACTCACTCTGTTAAGTCAAAGCGAGGGCACAGTGACATTGAGTCAATTCCCAAACTCATTCTTGACTGTAAGTTGAACTATTTATATCTATTACAATTAAAAAATTAGAAAATATAATTTTAACTCTTTTCATTTAATTATAAATTATTTTTTTTACAGGTAATTCCTCAACTAGAAGCCTTGAAAAAAATTGAAATTGGGGGTATAGGGATTCCCTGCCGCATAGCTAACGCTATTGTTGATGCTAAATTAAATTTTCATCATCATGAGTATATTTTTAAAGATTATTTAGACATTAAGCTTGTGGATATCACACACCTTTTTTTAAGCGACATCGAGAAACTTACAGATGATGTTTTGTATATTATTGCCAATAGCATGAAATTCGTAAATCATTTAAGTGGAAATAGTTCATTGGTAACTGATATTGGTATACAAGCAATTACAAAGATGAAACATTTAAAACATCTTTATTTACCTGGCAAAAGTAACATTACTGATTCTTCATTGAAATTGATCAAAGGGCTGCAAAGATTGGTACTACCAGGAAGTTATAAAATAACTAACAATACCATCGAAGAAATTCTTGAAAATTCACCATCTATTTACGTGATGCGGTTTGAACATACAAGTATAACTCCTGAATTTATAGAAGCAGCAAAGAAAGTATCAAACGAACGTAAAATATTATTAAAATTATTGGTCCAATTTCCTAATCATTGTGTGAGTCAAATTAAAACGGAATATTTGCATGTTTGGTGTCTCTGCTGTGTGAAATATCCGATCAGGTTATAGAATGTATGATTTTTATTTAAATGAAATTTAAAAAAATTAAAAAAAAAAAACAAACAAAATCTGAAAAAAATTATGCAATGAATATTTTATTTTAGCAAAATTAAAAAAAAAAAAAATTAAAATGTCTTAGTCAGATTTTAAATATAAATAGATGACGCATGCAGATAATACATTTTTTTTTTCATCTTTTGTTTAAAAATTTTCTTAAAAAAAAAAAAAAAAAAAAAATTTCTTAAAATAAGATAAACAAAATAATAATGATATTATTAGCATGGGCCACGCTGTCACTTCTAAAATTTTCCCGTGAAATAATTTCTTTTTCCCCGCTGATTATTTATTTATAAAAAAACGAATTTAAAAATAGAAAATACCGCTAATTTATTCAACAAGCGAATTTTAAATTGAAAAACTAAAAAATATCAGAAAAAATCGGAAGAGTATCGGAGAAAAACGGAGAAAAATTTTTGCCACGGTTAGTAATTTATTAATATTTTGTATACAAAAACCTGGTAAAAATAATTTCTCCGGACTCTCCATGTAGCTGAGACCTTTGGAGAAAAAACCAGATATGTTTTATCTGAATTTTTCGATAAAAAATTTAATAAAAAATTTCTAGATATATTTAAAGAAATAAAAAAAAAAATCTTTTGATATTAAGTTCATATTTAAATTGAATATAAATAATTAAACAATAAATAGAATAAAAATATCAATGTATTTATTATAAATATAATAATTGAACCAAAATCCATAATAATAATTAATGTAATTTTATTAAATTTTATTTTATTCATCCATTTTATAGATACATATTCATTAAATTTTGTTCATACCTTCAATAATTTTTATTAAACTAATTTTATAACAAATTTTTAGAATAACCAGTGCTCTGGTCAAGCCCAGTATCGAAATAAAATCACAAAAAGCTGCAAAATAATTGTCATTAGATATCGTCATGACTTTGTACAATATTTTTTAAATTATCTATTGTATTAAATAATTGTTACAACATTTTATTTTGGTTTTTTTTAATTATAGACAACCAAGTTAACAATGTTTTGCAGCTTTATATAAGGCCTTTGCATCAGGCTTTATTGCCTTTTTTCTTTTTTTTTTTTACATCTTCTTTACAAGCCGTTGGATGGAAAAACTTTTTGTTGTTCAGCTATTTATAAACATAAAGCTACTAGATTTTTTATTTTTAGAAAACGTTATTTTATTGTTTATAAACTTGAATATAATTATTATTATTTTATTTTTTTTTGTTATTTTGTTTAGGTAGTTCATGGAAAGAAGGATTGTTGTTAAAAAAAAAATAAATAATAAATGCTATCTTTGATTTTAATCTGTCAATTATCAAAACCAAAAATACCCAGATAACCACGTATTTCCAGTTTACAAAACTCGTTTATTTACGGCAATTAATAATTATGTTTATTTATAACCTTTAAAGTTAAATGTTTACCACGTGTATAGTACACACGTGGTCAGCATAGTCAGCATCAATAGAAATTGCGATTCTCGAGTTCCCGACGTTAACCGATGTTAACCGACGTCGCTTAACGTCGGGATCTCTAGAGTCGAGAATCGCAATTTCTACATATTGATGCTGACCACTGTGGATAGTACACACATGGTAAACATCTAATTAAAATACAGTATTTAACAATCAAACTTAAGGAAGTTCGAATGTGTATTGTGTTGGTGGAAAACAGGATCGTCTACTTTGAAAAAAATTGAAGGGCGCCGCATAAAATTTTATGAATTTTTAATGTAGCATTGAGGTGCCCACTAGCCCATATTTCTTGTTTGTAGTTTTTTCGTTCGAACACCTCCAGTACCCGGCCTATACTAACACACAAATACGACTGCAGCAGTAAAGTAAAGTAAATTTCGGAGTTAATATTTAATTTTTAATCATTTGCGATTGAATATCTTCAAAAAAAAACGGTCGAAATTGATGATTTTTTTTTTTTCAATTTTCGTAATCAAAAAAAGTACAAATCTGAATCAAATTTAGTAATTTCGAGTAGAAGGTTTAGTAGATATAGATCAAAACGTTGGTTTTCTCATTTACGGCCGTACTGAATCTAGCTAGGGATTAAAAAAAAATTAGCAAAATCGAGTAGAGAGAACTCGTATTTACATTCAACCTTAAGAATCTTTTTAACATTTTAAATATATATTATTAAAAAATATTTAGATTTTTTTATTATAAGTGAGTTCAAAATGTTGGGTAAATTGGAAGTGGACAAAATCTTTAAAAGAAAATGTGGGAATACATGTCAAACTTCTACACAGTCGAACAAAAAACGTCAAAAGGTTCGTTTTTTATAATATAAAAAATTAAATATTACATGATTGTATAAATATATAAATATATAATTTTTTTTTTTTTAGATATATCATCAGCATGATGATCATTCTAATGCCAAAAAAATAATAATAATTGACTTTCTTAATGATGATTGCCTGAGTGAAATATTTATGTATGTTCCAGTATGTGAAAGACCAAAAATTGCACAAGGTATGATAAATAACATAAAAATTTCATATTTGAAAAATAAATTATTTAGTAATTGTCATAGTTGATATTATATTAAAATTAATTTGTAATTAATTTTTTTTTCAGTATGCAAAAACTGGAATAGAGTTGTTCGTTCTCATTGTTTTAAAGTAAAGAAACTTGAACTATCTCATTGGGAATATGATTGTCCTCAAAACTCTTTAGAGCAATTCAAAACAAATGAGAATAAATCAAGTTTCTTAAGATCACTTTTTGATAAATGTTGCAGTTATTTAACAGAATTAGACTTGGTAGCTTATGATAATTCCAACATAGTGCCTATTGTTAATGAATCTTGTCCAAACCTAGTGAAACTTCGACTAAGATTGAGACATCCTTTTGATAATAAAGATTTTAAAAATGCATTTTCACGTATGTCTAAACTGAAAATATTAAAAATTATATTTCAACGTAGTCCTAAAATACCTAAGACTTTAATTTTGTCATTGAAAAATGTTGGAAATACTTTAAATGAACTCACTCTGTTAAGTCAAAGCGAGGGCACAGTGACATTGAGTCAATTCCCAAACTCATTCTTGACTGTAAGTTGAACTATTTATATCTATTAAACAATTAGAAAATTAAAAAATATTTTTTTAACTCTTTTCATTTAATTATAAATTATTTATTTTACAGGTAATTCCTCAACTAGAAGCCTTGAAAAAAATTGAAATTGGTGGTATAGAGATTCCCTGCTGTGTAGCTAAGGTTATTATTGATGCTAAATTAAATTTTCATCATCTTGAGTACATTGTTCGTGATAATGTAGACATTAAGCTTGTGGATATCACAGACCTCATTTTAGCCGATAGTGAGAAACTTACAGATGACATTTTGTATATTGTTGCCAATAGCATGAAATTCGTAAAATGTTTATTTGGAAATTGTTTATTGGTAACTGATATTGGTATACAAGCAATTACAAAGATGAAACATTTAAAATATCTTCGTATAGCTGGCAAAAGTAACATCACTGATTCTTCCTTGAAATTGCTCAAAGGGCTAAAAACATTGGTACTACCAGAAAGCTATAAAATAACAAACAATACTATTGAAAAAATTCTTGAAAATTCACCATTTATGGAAATGTTGAAGTTTCAACATACAAGTATAACTCCTGAATTCATAGAAACAGCAAAAAAAATATCAGAAAAACGTAAAATATTATTGAAATTATTAGTCCGATTTCCTAATCATTGTGTGAGTCAAAAAAAAACAAAATATTTGGGTGTTTGTTGTCTCTGCTGTGTGAAATATCCGGGGTTATAGAATGTATGATTTTTATTTAAATGAAATTTAAAATAATTAAAAAAAAAAAAAACAAACAAAATTAAAAAAAAATTATGCGATGAATATTTTATTTCAGCAAAATTAAAAAAAAAAAAATTAGAACGTCTTAGTCAGATTTTGAATATAAATAGATGACGTATGCTGATAATATTTTTTTTTTTTTCATCTTTTGTTGAAAAATTTTCTTTAAAAAAAAAAAAAAATTTTTTAAAAATAAGATAAACAAAATAATAATAATATTATCAGCATGCGTCACGCTATTATTTTTAAAATCTTCCCGTAAAATAATATTTTTTTTTCCCGCTGATTATTTATTCATAAAAATCAGATTTAAAAATACAAAATACTGCTAATTTATCCTACAAGCGAATTTTAAATTGAAAAACTAAAAAATATCAGGAAAAATCGGAAGAGTATCGGAGAAAAACGGAGAAAAATTTTTGCCACGGTTAGTAATTTATTAATATTTTGTATACAAAATCCTGGTAAAAATAATTTCTCCGGACTCTCCATGTAGCTGAGACCTTTGGAGAAAAAACCAGATATGTTTTATCTGAATTTTTCGATAAAAAATTTAATAAAAAATTTCCAGATATATTTAAAAAAATAAAAAAAAAATCTTTTGATATTAAGTTCATATTTAAATTGAATATAAATAATTAAACAATAAATAGAATAAAAATATCAATGTATTTATTATAAATATAATAATTGAACCAAAATCCATAATAATAATTAATGTAATTTTTTTAAATTTTATTTTATTCATCCATTTTATAGATACATATTCATTAAATTTTGTTCATACCTTGAATAATTTTTATTAAATTAATATATTAATTAAAAACAACCTGAATTGGACGTTGCCTGGGTTTCATCGTCGATGTTTTTATTAAAGTTTGATTCATTGGACGTAAAAAGGATAGCAAATAACTAGATTTAGATATATCAAGGGTAAGGATAGACGAACGATTATAAACCCTGGCGATCCAGGATATTCAGATGTCTCATTTTTATTTATTTATAATTATAATAATATCATTATAATTTTATTCATTTTTTTTTTATCTTTTTCATTTTCAATTATCATCAAGACTTTTTTTAGTCCATGCAAATAAACTATAAATTGCCCAACAAAAAAATTAATTACATAAAAAAAAAAAGAAATGTTTGTGCTGAGCAATTTTTGTTTTTTTATGTATGCTATTTTTTTAACTTTTAAGGTTAAATGTTTACCACGTGTGTAGTATAAAGTTATAAGTAATGTACACTGTACAGCTGTACAGTTCGCAGTTCGCAGCGGTTTGCCGTTTGAGTCGGTACGCACAGTACGCGTAACGCACTTCATAGTTCATAGTCTACGTTCGATCTTTGGTTGTTTACTAGATAAAAAAAAATTAAACAAAACTTGGTAATAGTGAATAAAAATTTTTAATATGTTACCAAATATGAGTGAGCAAAGAAAAAAACGTAAATTAGAGTTGGAAAACCTTTTTTGTGAAAAATATAAGATTAGAAGTGAAATGTCAACATCTTCCTTTTACAAAAAGAATAATGAGGTTAGTCTAAAATATATAACTGCAATAAAAATATGCTTGCAGATTAATTATTAAATTATTGTTGTAAAATATAAATATATTCATTATTTTTTTCAGATATACTACCAGCATCATGATCATTCATACGCAAAAAATATAATAATTGACCTTGTTAATGATGATTGTCTAGCTGAAATATTCACGTATATTCCAGCATGTGAAAGACCTAAAATTGCATTGGGTATGTAATAAGTACAATAACAATTAATTGATTATGAAAATTATTTCTTTACGATAATTAATATATTTATATAATTTATTAATTTTTTAGTATGTCAAAAATGGAAAAAAGTCCTTGATTATTCATGGGGTGATGTCAAAAAACTTCAACTAACTCACTGG
Source organism: Aphidius gifuensis (assembly GCF_014905175.1). NCBI lineage: Eukaryota > Metazoa > Arthropoda > Insecta > Hymenoptera > Braconidae > Aphidius > Aphidius gifuensis. Next base: position 23,435,342 of record NC_057791.1, on the reverse strand, counting down.
GAACGAGCTGAGTATCCAAACTGTTTGAAGAAATATCCAACACCCGATGGACAATTAAGCTTTTTAAAATCTTTGATTTATAAATGTGGTCGTTTTTTAACACAATTAGACTTGACAGCGTATGGTTATAGTAACATAGTGCCAGTTATTAATGAATATTGTCCAAACCTCGAGAAACTTCGATTGAGACTCATCTATGATGAGGATGATATAATAAATCGTGAAGGATTTTCACGTCTATCTAAGCTCAAAGTATTAACAGTTATATTTCAATATATGAGATACGAGACTATGCTTGATTGTATAATCAATGCATTGTTACCTCTTGCTAATACATTGACTGATCTGACTCTGTTCAATTGGAAAGGTGACTCACCTTGTGAACATACTGGACCCTGTGTTTTTTCAGGGGCAACCATCTATGTAAGTTAAACTTTATATCTATTACAAAAAACAATTTAAAAAAATCATGTGACGAAAATTAAAATTTTCAATACTCTGGTGGATTATGTGCGATTATTTGTTAGTGTAATTGTTTTTTTTTTTTTTTTTTTTTTCAAATAAAATGTCATATTGTTTAAACAAATTATATTGTTTAGCCACTACACTACGAAATATTATTATAAACATATGTTCATCTGTGTGGGTGAGGCAAACTAAACAGGGCCATGGGAGAAATACACGTAATATTCTTTTTATTTTTTACATATACTTATATGAATAATTTTTTTTGCAGGTGCTTAGTAGAATGAAGGCTCTGAAAAGATTTGAATTTGGTGGTATTCAAACGTTCCCAGATTTAGAAGAGTATCTGAAAAATAATTGCACACTAGAATGTTCATACTATGATCGTTCCTTAAACAAAAATTTCATTAAGGCAAATCAGTTAAGTATAACTACATTGAATTTGAAGGAATACAAAGTTTCAGATGATAGTTTGTATACTATTGCCAATACCATGAAGCAGTTAACAAAGCTCAAGATAAATTGGGAACGGATAACTAACGATGGTGTAGTAGCCATTTCAAAAATGAATAGTTTAAATATTCTTTGTTTTTCCGGCGTTAATGACATCATTGATTCTTCATCAATCAAATTGCTCAAAAACTTGATTAGATTAATCTTACCACGAAGCAATAAAATTAATGATGATTTAGCCGCGAAAGTTCTCGAAAATTCACCGAAGATGGATATGTTTTTTGTTCCGGACACAAGTGTAACTGTTGAATTTATCAAAAAAGCAGCAGAAATATCAAGAAATCGGAAACAACGCTTGCTATTAGCTATTTCTTTCAAAATTGATAAAAAACCATATGAATCGCCATATTTCAAAATTTTTTGTGCACCAAAAACTGACTATATATATTAGTATTGCGACGAAAAAAAAAATCTTTTAACTGTTTTCAATTAAAATATAATAGAGTTTTTAAATGTAATAGAGTCAAATATAAAAATGCAGTGTAAATTACGTTTCTTTGTTACCAAAATTTATTCATTTATTTTTATTTTTATATCACATATTTCAAGATCACATACGCACTTAATATCCCTACCCGACTTCCGTACTAACTATATGAATTATTTTTATAAATTATATTTCGAAATTTTTTTTTATGGATGGAAAAATTTTTTGTTGTTCAGCTATTTATAAACATAAAGCTACTAGATTTTTTATTTTTAAAAAACGTTATTTTATTGTTTATAAACTTGAATATAATTATTATTATTATTATTTTTTTTGTTATTTTGTTTAGGTAGTTCATGGAAAGAAGGATTGTTGTTAAAAAAAAATAAATAATAAATGCTATCTTTGATTTTAATCTATCAATTATCAAAACAAAAAATACCCAGATAACCACGTATTTCCAGTTTACAAAACTCGTTTATTTCCGGCAATTAATAATTATGTTTATTTATAACCTTTAAAGTTAAATGTTTACCACGTGTATAGTACACACGTGGTCAGCATGGTCAGCATCAATAGAAATTGCGATTCTCGAGTTCCCGACGTTAACCGATGTTAACCGACGTCGCTTAACGTCGGGATCTCTAGAGTCGAGAATCGCAATTTCTACATATTGATGCTGACCACTGTGGATAGTACACACATGGTAAACATTTAATTAAAATACAGTATTTAACAGTCAAAATTAAGGGAGTTCGAATGTGTATTGTGTTGGTGGAAAACAGGATCGTCTACTTTGAAAAAAATTGAAGGGCGCCGCATAAAATTTTATGAATTTTTACTGTAGCATTGAGGTGCCCACTAGCCCATATTTCTTGTTTGTAGTTTTTTCGTTCGAACACCTCCAGTACCCGGCCTATACAAACACACAAATACGACTGCAGTAGTAAAGTAAAGTAAATTTCGGAGTTAATATTTAATTTTTAATCATTTGCGATTGAATATCTTTAAAAAAAAACAGTCGGAATTGATGATTTGTTTTTTTTTATTTTTCGTAATCAAAAAAAGTACAAATCTAAATCAAAGTTAGTAATTTCGGGTAGAAGGTTTAGAAGATACAGATAAAAACGTGGGTTTTCTCGTTTACGGCCGTGTTGAATCTAGCTAGGGATTAAAAAAAAATTGACAAAATCGAGTAGAGAGAACTCGTATTTACATTCAATCTTAAGAATCTTTTAACATTTTAAATATATATTATTAAAAATATTTAGATTTTTTATTATAAGTGAGTTCAAAATGTTGGGTAAATTGGAAGTGGACAAAATCTTTAAAAATGAAAGTGGGAATACATGTCAAACTTCTACACAGTCGAACAAAAACGTCAAAGGTTCGTTTTTATAAAATTAAATATTACATGATTGTATAAATATATGAATATATAATGATATATCATCAGCATTATGATCATTCTAATGCCAAAAACAATAATAATTGACTTAATTAATGATGATTGCCTGAGTGAAATATTTATGTATGTTCAGTATGTGAAAGAAAAATTGCACAAGGTATGATAAATAACATAAAATTTAATATTTGAAAAAAATTATTTAGTAATTGTCATAATTGATATTACATTATCAATCAATCAAAATAAATTTGTAATTAATTTTTTCAGTATGCAAACTGGAATAGAGTTGTTCATTCTTATTGTTTAAAAGTAAAGACTTGAACTATCTCATTGGGAATACGATGTCCTCAAAACTTTTAGAGCAATTCAAAACAAATGAGAATAAATCAAGTTTCTAAGATACTTATAAATGTTGCAGTTATTTAACAGAATTAGACTTGGTAGCTTATGATAGTTCTAACATAGTGCCTATTGTTAATGAATCTTGTCCAAACCTAGTGAAACTTCGACTAAGATTGAGACATCCTTTTGATAATAAAGATTTTAAAAATGCATTTTCACGTATGTCTAAACTGAAAATATTAAAAATTATATTTCAACGTACTCCTAAAATACCTAAGACTTTAATTTTGTCATTGAAAAATGTTGCCAATACTTTAAATGAACTCACTCTGTTTAATAAAAGCGAGGGCACAATGACATGGAGTCAATTCCCAAACTCATTTTTGGCTGTAAGTTGAACTCTTTATATCTATTACAATTAAAAAATTAAAAAATATTATTTTTACTCTTTTCATTTAATTATAAATTATTCATTTTACAGATAATTCCCAAACTAAAAGCCTTGAAAAAAATTGAAATTGGTGGTATAGGGATTTCCTGCCGCATAGCTAACGCTATTGTTGATGCTAAATTAAATTTTCATCATCATGAGTATATTTGTAAAGATTATTTAGACATTAAGCTTGTGGATATCACACACCTTTTTTTAAGCGACATCGACAAACTTACAGATGATGTTTTGTATATTATTGCCAATAGCATGAAATTCGTAAATCATTTAAGTGGAAATAGTTCATTGGTAACTGATATTGGTATACAAGCAATTACAAAGATGAAACATTTAAAACATCTTTATTTACCTGGCAAAAGTAACATTACTGATTCTTCATTGAAATTGATCAAAGGGCTGCAAAGATTGGTACTACCAGGAAGTTATAAAATAACTAACAATACCATCGAAGAAATTCTTGAAAATTCACCATCTATTTACGTGATGCGGTTTGAACATACAAGTATAACTCCTGAATTTATAGAAGCAGCAAAGAAAGTATCAAACGAACGTAAAATATTATTAAAATTATTAGTCCAATTTCCTAATCATTGTGTGAGTCAAATTAAAACGGAATATTTGCATGTTTGGTGTCTCTGCTGTGTGAAATATCCGATCAGGTTATAGAATGTATGATTTTTATTTAAATGAATTTTAAAAAAATTAAAAAAAAAAAACAAACAAAATCTGAAAAAAATTATGCAAAATGCAATGAATATTTCATTTTAGCAAAATTAAAAAAAAAAAAAATTAAAATGTCTTAGTCAGATTTTAAATATTAATAGATGACGCATGCAGATAATACATTTTTTTTTTTCATCTTTTGTTTAAAAATTTTCTTAAAAAAAAAAAAAAAAATTTTTTTAAAAATAAGATAAACAAAATAATAATAATATTATCGGCATGCGTCACGCTATTACTTCTAAAATCTTCCCGTAAAATAATTTTTTTTCCCCGCTGATTATTTATTTATAAAAAAACAAATTTAAAAATAGAAAATACCGCTAATTTATCCAACAAGCGAATTTTAAATTGAAAAACTAAAAAATATCAGACAAAATCGGAAGAGTATCGGAGAAAAACGGAGAAAAATTTTCGCCACGGTTAGTATAATTAATATTTTGTATACAAAATCCTGGTGAAAATAATTTCTCCGGATTTTCCACTGACTTTCCATGTAGCTGAGACTTTCGGAGAAAAGATCGGACATGTTTTATCTAAATTTTTCGATAAAAAATTTAATAAAAAATTTCCAGATATATGAATCACGAATGAAAAAAAATTCACGAATGAAAAAAAAAATCTTTTGATATTTAGTTTATATTCAAATGAAATATAAATAATTAAACAATAAATATAATAAAAATATCAATGTATTTATTATAAATATAATAATTGAACCAAAATCCATAATAATAATGAATGTAATTTTTTTAAATTTTATTTTATTCATCCATTTTATAGATACATATTCATTAAATTTTTTTCATACCTTGAATAATTTTTATTAAATTAATATATTAATTAAAAACAACCTGAATTGGACGTTGCCTGGGTTTCATCGTCGATGTTTTTATTAAAGTTTGATTCATTGGACGTAAAAAGGATAGCAAATAACTAGATTTAGATATATCAAGGGTAAGGATAGACGAACGATTATAAACCCTGGCGATCCAGGATATTCAGATGTCTCATTTTTATTTATTTATAATTATAATAATATCATTATAATTTTATTCATTTTTTTATCTTTTTCATTTTCAATTATCATCAAGACTTTTTTTAGTCCATGCAAATAAACTATAAATTGCCCAACAAAAAAATTAATTACATAAAAAAAAAAAGAAATGTTTGTGCTGAGCAATTTTTGTTTTTTTATGTATGCTATTTTTTTAACTTTTAAGGTTAAATGTTTACCACGTGTGTAGTATAAAGTTATAAGTAATGTACACTGTACAGCTGTACAGTTCGCAGTTCGCAGCGGTTTGCCGTTTGAGTCGGTACGCACAGTACGCGTAACGCACTTCATAGTTCATAGTCTACGTTCGATCTTTGGTTGTTTACTAGATAAAAAAAAATTAAACAAAACTTGGTAATAGTGAATAAAAATTTTTAATATGTTACCAAATATGAGTGAGCAAAGAAAAAAACGTAAATTAGAGTTGGAAAACCTTTTTTGTGAAAAATATAAGATTAGAAGTGAAATGTCAACATCTTCCTTTTACAAAAAGAATAATGAGGTTAGTCTAAAATATATAACTGCAATAAAAATATGCTTGCAGATTAATTATTAAATTATTGTTGTAAAATATAAATATTCATTATTATTTTTTAGATATACTATGAGCATCATGATCATTCATACGCAAAAAATATAATAATTGACCTTGTTGATGATGATTGTCTAGCTGAAATATTCACATATGTGCCAGCATGTGAAAGACCTAAAATTGCATTGGGTATGTGATAAGTACAATATATCAATTAATTGATTAAGAATATTATTTAATTACGGTAATTAATATGTTGGATAATTTATTTATTTTTTAGTGTGTCAAAAATGGAAAAGAGCCCTTGATTATTCCTGGGCTAATGTCAAAAAACTTGAACTAACTCATTGGGAACGACCTGAGTATCCAAGTTTTTTGAAGAAATATCCAACACCCGATGAAAAATTAAGCTTTTTAAAATCATTGCTTTATAAATGTGGTCGTTATTTAACACAATTAGACTTATCAGCGTATGGTTATAGTGACATAGTGCCAGTTATTAATGAATATTGTCCAAACCTCGTGAAACTTCGATTGAGACTCATCTATGATGAGGATGATATAATAAATCGTGAAGGATTTTCACGTCTATCTAAGCTCAAAGTATTAACAGTTATATTTCAATATATGAGATACGAGACTATGCTTGATTGTATAATCAATGCATTGTTACCTCTTGCTAATACATTGACTGATCTGACTCTGTTCAATTGGAAAGGTGACTCACCTTGTGAACATACTGGACCCTGTGTTTTTTCAGGGGCAACCATCTATGTAAGTTAAACTTTATATCTATTACAAAAAACAATTTAAAAAAATCATGTGACGAAAATTAAAATTTTCAATACTCTGGTAGGTTATGTGCGATTATTTGTTAGTGTAATTGTTTTTTTTTTTTTTTTTTATAAATAAAATGTCATATTGTTTAAACAGATTATATTGTTTAGCCACTACACTACGAAGTATTATTATTATAAACATATGTTCATCTGTGTGGGTGAGGCAAACTAAACAGGGCCATGGTAGAAATACACGTAATATTCTTTTTATTTTTTACATATACTTATATGAATAATTTTTTTTGCAGGTGCTTAGTAGAATGAAGGCTCTGAAAAGATTTGAATTTGGTGGTATTCAAACGTTCCCAGATTTAGAAGAGTATCTGAAAAATAATTGCACACTAGAATGTTCATACTATGATCGATCCTTAAACGAAAATTTCATTAAGGCAAATCAGTTAAGTATAACTACATTGAATTTGAAGGAATACAAAGTTTCAGATGATAGTTTGTATACTATTGCCAATACCATGAAACAATTAACAACGCTCACGATAAATTGTCAATGGATAACTAACGATGGTGTAGTAACCATTTCAAAGATGAATAATTTAAAGTGTCTTTGTTTTTCCGGCGTTAATCACAGTATTAATTCTGCATCCATCGAATTGCTCAAAAATTTAATTAGATTAATGTTACCACGTAGCAATATAATTAATGATGATTTAGCCACGAAAGTTCTCGAAAATTCACCAAAGATGGAGGCGTTTTTTGTTTCAAACACAAGTGTAACTGTTGAATTTATCAAAAGAGCGGCGGAAATATCAAGAAATCGAAAACACCTCTTGCTTTCAGCTGTTTCTTTCAAAATTGATAAAAATAAATATGAATCGCCATACTTCAAAATTATTTGTTCAGCAAAAAAAATTAGATAATTGACAAATTTTAGTGACAACTGACTATTAATATTGCGACGAAAAAGAAAAATCTTTTAACTGTTTTCAATTAAAATATAATAAAGTTTTTAAATGTAATAGAGTCAAATATAAAATTGCAGTGTAAATTACGTTTTTTTGTTACCAAAATTTATTCATTTATTTTTATTTTTATATCACATATATTTCAAGATCACATACGCACTTAATGTCCCTACCCGACTTCCGTACTAACTATATGAATTATTTTTATAAATTATATTTCGAAATTTTTTTTTATGGATGGAAAAATTTTTTGTTGTTCAGCTATTTATAAACATAAAGCTACTAGATTTTTTATTTTTAAAAAACGTTATTTTATTGTTTATAAACTTGAATATAATTATTATTATTATTTTTTTTTTTTGTTATTTTGTTTAGGTAGTTCATGGAAAGAAAGATTGTTGTTAAAAAAAAATAAATAATAAATGCTATCTTTGATTTTAATCTATCAATTATCAAAACCAAAAATACCCAGATAACCACGTATTTCCAGTTTACAAAACTCGTTTATTTCCGGCAATTAATAATTATGTTTATTTATAACCTTTAAAGTTAAATGTTTACCACGTGTGTACACACGTGGTCAGCATCATTAAAAAAATTGCAATTCTCGAGTTCCCGACGTTAACCGATGTTAACCGACGTCGGGATCTCTAGAGTCGAGAATCGCAATTTCTACATATTGATGCTGACCACTGTGGATAGTACACACATGGTAAACATTTAATTAAAATACAGTATTTAACAGTCAAAATTAAGGGAGTTCGAATGTGTATTGTGTTGGTGGAAAACAGGATCGTCTACTTTGAAAAAAATTGAAGGGCGCCGCATAAAATTTTATGAATTTTTACTGTAGCATTGAGGTGCCCACTAGCCCATATTTCTTGTTTGTAGTTTTTTCGTTCGAACACCTCCAGTACCCGGCCTATACAAACACACAAATACGACTGCAGTAGTAAAGTAAAGTAAATTTCGGAGTTAATATTTAATTTTTAATCATTTGCGATTGAATATCTTCAAAAAAAAACGGTCGAAATTGATGATTTTTTTTTTTTCAATTTTCGTAATCAAAAAAAGTACAAATCTGAATCAAATTTAGTAATTTCGAGTAGAAGGTTTAGTAGATATAGATCAAAACGTTGGTTTTCTCATTTACGGCCGTACTGAATCTAGCTAGCGATTAAAAAAAATTAGCAAAATTGAGTAGAGAGAACTCGTATTTACATTCAACCTTAAGAATCTTTTTAACATTTTAAAAATAATTTATTAAAAAATATTTAGATTTTTTTATTATAAGTGAGTTCAGAATGTTGGGTGAATTAGAAGTAGACAAAATCTTTAAAAAAAAATGTGAGAATAAAAATCAAATATCTACACAGTCGAACAAAAAACGTCAAAAGGTTCGTTTTTTTATAATATAGTAAATTAAATATTACATGATTGTATAAATATATTATTTATGTTTTTTAGATATATCATCACTGATCAGCATTATGATTATTCCAATGCCAAAAAAATAATAATAATTGACTTTATTGATGATGATTGCTTGAGTGAAATTTTTATGTATATTCCAGTATGTGAAAGACCAAAAATTGCACAAGGTATGATAAATAACATAAAAATTTAATATTTGAAAAAAAAATTATTTAGTAATTGTCATAATTGATATTACATTATCAATCAATCAAATAAATTTGTAATTAATTTTTTTTTTCAGTATGCAAAAACTGGAATAGAGTTGTTCATTCTTATTGTTTTAAAGTAAAGAAACTTGAACTATCTCATTGGGAATACGATTGTCCTCAAAACTTTTTAGAGCAATTCAAAACAAATGAGAATAAATCAAGTTTCTTAAGATCACTTCTTGATAAATGTTGCAGTTATTTAACAGAATTAGACTTGGTAGCTTATGATAGTTCTAACATAGTGCCTATTGTTAATGAATCTTGTCCAAACCTAGTGAAACTTCGACTAAGATTGAGACATCCTTTTGATAATAAAGATTTTAAAAATGCATTTTCACGTATGTCTAAACTGAAAATATTAAAAATTATATTTCAACGTACTCCTAAAATACCTAAGACTTTAATTTTGTCATTGAAAAATGTTGCCAATACTTTAAATGAACTCACTCTGTTTAATAAAAGCGAGGGCACAATGACATGGAGTCAATTCCCAAACTCATTTTTGGCTGTAAGTTGAACTCTTTATATCTATTACAATTAAAAAATTAAAAAATATTATTTTTACTCTTTTCATTTAATTATAAATTATTCATTTTACAGATAATTCCCAAACTAAAAGCCTTGAAAAAAATTGAAATTGGTGGTATAGGGATTTCCTGCCGCATAGCTAACGCTATTGTTGATGCTAAATTAAATTTTCATCATCATGAGTATATTTGTAAAGATTATTTAGACATTAAGCTTGTGGATATCACACACCTTTTTTTAAGCGACATCGACAAACTTACAGATGATGTTTTGTATATTATTGCCAATAGCATGAAATTCGTAAATCATTTAAGTGGAAATAGTTCATTGGTAACTGATATTGGTATACAAGCAATTACAAAGATGAAACATTTAAAACATCTTTATTTACCTGGCAAAAGTAACATTACTGATTCTTCATTGAAATTGATCAAAGGGCTGCAAAGATTGGTACTACCAGGAAGTTATAAAATAACTAACAATACCATCGAAGAAATTCTTGAAAATTCACCATCTATTTACGTGATGCGGTTTGAACATACAAGTATAACTCCTGAATTTATAGAAGCAGCAAAGAAAGTATCAAACGAACGTAAAATATTATTAAAATTATTAGTCCAATTTCCTAATCATTGTGTGAGTCAAATTAAAACGGAATATTTGCATGTTTGGTGTCTCTGCTGTGTGAAATATCCGATCAGGTTATAGAATGTATGATTTTTATTTAAATGAAATTTAAAAAAATTAAAAAAAAAAAACAAACAAAATCTGAAAAAAATTATGCAAAATGCAATGAATATTTCATTTTAGCAAAATTAAAAAAAAAAAAAATTAAAATGTCTTAGTCAGATTTTAAATATTAATAGATGACGCATGCAGATAATACATTTTTTTTTTCATCTTTTGTTTAAAAATTTTCTTAAAAAAAAAAAAAAAAAAAAAAAAATTTCTCAAAATAAGATAAACAAAATAATAATAATATTATCAGCATGGGCCACGCTATTACTTCTAAAATCTTCCCGTAAAATAATTTTTTTTTCCCCGCTAATTATTTATTTATAAAAAAACAAATTTAAAAATAGAAAATACCGCTAATTTATCCAACAAGCGAATTTTAAATTGAAAAACTAAAAAATATCAGGAAAAATCGGAAGAGTATCGGAGAAAAACGGAGAAAAATTTTTGCCACGGTTAGTAATTTATTAATATTTTGTATACAAAATCCTGGTGAAATTAATTTCTCCGGATTTTCCACTGACTTTCCATGTAGCTGAGACTTTCGGAGAAAAGATCGGACATGTTTTATCTAAATTTTTCGATAAAAAATTTAATAACAAATTTCCAGATATATGAATCACGAATGAAAAAAAATTCACGAATGAAAAAAAAAATCTTTTGATATTTAGTTTATATTCAAATGAAATATAAATAATTAAACAATAAATATAATAAAAATATCAATGTATTTATTATAAATATAATAATTGAACCAAAATCCATAATAATAATGAATGTAATTTTTTTAAATTTTATTTTATTCATCCATTTTATAGATACATATTCATTAAATTTTTTTCATACCTTGAATAATTTTTATTAAATTAATATATTAATTAAAAACAACCTGAATTGGACGTTGCCTGGGTTTCATCGTCGATGTTTTTATTAAAGTTTGATTCATTGGACGTAAAAAGGATAGCAAATAACTAGATTTAGATATATCAAGGGTAAGGATAGACGAACGATTATAAACCCTGGCGATCCAGGATATTCAGATGTCTCATTTTTATTTATTTATAATTATAATAATATCATTATAATTTTATTCATTTTTTTTTTTATCATTTTCATTTTCAATTATCATCAAGACTTTTTTTATTCAGTCATAATATTTTTTTCACATAATTTGTTTTTTCATTTAAGTAATACATTATTATTTATATATTTAATTTATTATTATTATTATTTAATAATATTATTTTTTTTATTTTGAAATTATTAATTTTTAGAAATTTATTTATCATTTATTTGGTTAAATCAAATAGTCGAAGATCTTAAAGAGTAAGTCGTTAACAGTATACTAAATAGTAATAGTAAACGCACGTTTATGTACAGTTTTTATTTATTTATTTAAATTTTTTTTTTAATAACTCATTGACACAATTGTCGTGAGAAATAAATATATATTTTTAATTAAAACGTATTGATGATGATGTAAATTATTTTTTAAATTTTTATCTTATCGTCAATCTAAAATTTTTATTATAGAGAAATTTGTTGGAAGAAAAATTTATGGCTGAGAGTGACATAGAGAGAGAAAAAGAGAGAGAAAGATTAATTTAACAATAATTAAAATTGCTAAAAAATAAAATTAACAAATTTAGTAAAAGGATTTTTTTTTTATTTTTCATTGGATAGAAATTTCGTCGCTATTTTTCTCTTTCTCTCTCTCTTTTTTTGTATCTCTCCCTGCCAATGCTCCTTATCAGAGGAGATAAAATATAAAAAAAATTTACGAGATGTTTTTCTAATGATTAAATCATGGTATTACCTGATCAGTTGTTTTTCCATCTCAATATTTTATCAGGGAGATTAACAGTCTTCACCCTTATACTTTCAGAGAAAATTACAATAATAATAATGATCGAGGAAGACATGTCTTAAACTCCCTGAATATTATTTATTATTATTATATTTTTTTTTTTTTATTTAAATTTTTTATCATTTTTAAATATTGATAACATATATGTGTTTACATATCACTCAAATATTTGGACTTTATTTTATATAATGAAACAAGATTGAAATTATTTTTTTTTTTTTCTATTTTTTAAATTTATTTTTAGAATTAAAATTTTATTAAATTCACAATTTTTGTATTTTTAATTATTTAGAGATTCTTTTTCTGTGTTTTTATATTAAAATCTGTTGGCATTTTTATATAAATCATGAGTTTAATTATAATAGAAAAAAAAAAATTATAAAACATTTTTCATTTAACTGATTCGCTTTGTCAAATTTATTTTTCATTATTAATTCATGTCTTTTTTTTATTTTTTAAATAGTAAAATTCAGTTAAATTAAATATAAAATATACATTGTGCGTTTTTTAAATATATTTTGAATTTTTGTAATACTGGGCATGTGCAGCCTGGTTTTTTAAAAAATATTAACTCTAAAAACGGATGCGAATCAGCCTGATAATAATTATTAAAAAATTATCATTGCTAAGTTTTTTTATTAAATTGTTTAATAATCTATGAGAATAACTATGAGAGTTATAATAATTTGAAAATTTATCGAATGAAATATCAGACACATCAGTCTAAGTGAAAGGCGATGGGAACACTCAGCCCGATCATTATTAATCATTAACAATATACATTATCAATCGCGATTAATAAAAATAATAATAAATAATAAACACATTGTTCAATTAATATTTTTTTTTTTCATTCATTTAATCGAGTCATTATTTATATCATCAATCAATATATCAATTGTCTCTCGTTAATTTTACGACATCAATAAAACGACAACACACGAGTCAAATAATTAAGCTATTTACAATCAGTCGATGCAATTATTTATAATGAAAAATTAATAATTATAATATGAAGATGATAGTTTAATAATTGTTGTTATTTGAAAATTTTACACTCAGAAATTTTCGTTGATTTATATATTTATTTTAAAAATATATATATTTAAACAAATAAATTATTTACCTTTTTTAAAACATTTATAATATTAAATAATAATTATTAATTAATGTAGATTTTTTTTAAATTGTTTTTTTGTATTTACCATTTATTTATTTTATTTAATTTATTTATTAATAATATATCTTATTTATTAGAAAAACACAAATGAAAAAATTGAATAATTTAAATGATTTTTGTTGTTAAATATTATTGAAATTTTTTAATTATTTAAATTTTTTTTGTTGTAATATATTTTTTAATTAATTTTCTATCATCTTCATTATTAAATTTTATTATTTTCTTATTAACGTCAAATATTATTAATTTAACGATCGATTTGATCGTATTTATTATTTTTTTTTTTTTAATTAACGATGAGATATAGGACAATTTTATCAATTAAAAATAATGCATATACACGAATTGATGAGAATTTTAATTTATTATTAATCTATGATTTAATTTTATTTTCATTCGTAGTGATATCAATGAATAGTAATGATAATAATTATCAATAAGTAAATTTCATTTTTTTTTTTTCTTTTAATTATGATACGCTTGTTACATACATACATACATACACCTATATACAACATAAATATATGTATGTATGTGCGTTTATTTAATTTTTTTGCATTAGCATTATTTATATATCTTTTTCTTCAAATATTTTCATAATTATTATTAATTATATCATGTATTTATTATTTAACACATTATTTTTTTTTTTACTTTTTTTTTCTATTTTGTTTTTTGTTTTTTTTTTTTGTTTCTTTATTATTTTTTTGTACAAGAAATAAATTAAGAATAAGTACAACTTGGTAGCAAAGAGAGATAGAATTATTCATTATTATTCATTATAATTATCATAGTGAAAAGAGAGAAATAGAGAGAGAAGAGAGAGAGAAAGTGAGATATTTTTTTTAAATTTTTAATCAATCATTTATTTATTTTTTTGTTAACCGTTGTTGTGTTCGACATGAAAGGGATCTTTTGCCATTTTACAATTTATCATTTTTTTATATTTTTTAGTTAATTTGCTTACGACGATGACATTTTTGTAATTTATTTTTATTATAGTTTATTAAAAATTGAGAAACACATATTTGATTTTTATTTTTAATATAATAATTTGTTTTATTTTGTTGTTTTTGTGTGTGTGATGGTAATGCTTTTTATTTATTGCAAAATTGTGCAACTGATGGAAGTTGAGAGACAAATGATGCTAGTAATTTTATTTGTAATTTTAATATTTTTTTTATTTATTGATGAGTTAATTATATTGGCAAATGATCGACTTTCCATTAAATTTTTATGTGTAAATAACACACTGGGAATAGTAATTTGAATTTTCATATTAATTATGTTTCAATATTAAGAACACACATTTAAAATCATAATTGATCAACGCTAATTTTTTTTAAAAATAATTTAATCATTTTTTTTTGTTTTTTCATTATTTTAGATTTTTTTTTTTCCATTATTTTTCATGTCAAGTTAAATTTTTTTATTTCTTTTTTTACGATCCCTGCCAGATTTTGCTTATTTTAAAACTTTTTTTTCTTTTACAATAATAAAAATGCTTTTTTTAATATGCTGCATGTGTACACGACATTGAGATTTTTTTTTTTTATTAATCGACTTTGTTTTTTTCAATTATAATTTAAATTTTATTAATTAAAAATTTTCTAGAATTATTTTCATTTATTTTTCAAGTTGCGAGTATATTTTTTAACATCTTTTTGAAGCAGAAGCTACCCCACATGTTAATTATATCAAAAAAAAAAAAAAAGAACATAATGAAATCAATTTCAGGAACGAGGCTCTGTTTTATGGCTTATTCTATTTAATTAATCCTCACACACAATTTTTTTTTGTTAAACATATTTTTCTTAACAGCAAGATTTATTGAAATAAAATTATCTTTTTCATGTTATTTTTTATGCCAACTGGAGGCTCGAGATGATAAGCAATATTTGAAATAAAAATAACAAAATACAATAATTAATAAACAATTGAAAATAACAATAAACAAAATGAGCAACTGTCTATGAAAAAAACAGAAACTGAAAAAAAACCAACCTGAGATTCAAATTGCAATATGAGATATTTTATTTTTTCATGGACTAGATTGACTAGATCTCAATCGATCCTTCATCAACAATATTTATTTATCATTCTTTAAATTAACTATGCTGTTCACAAAAAAAAAAAAATCATCAACACTGTATTTTTTTATTTAATCATTCTTTCAAAACTTATCATCCCTCACATAATTTTATTAATAATTTTTCATATATTTTAACAGTACTAATGGTTTACCAAGGAAATAAAAATAATAAAAAAATACGACAGTCAATCCATCGGCAAGAGAAAATCATTTTATTAATTAATAAATCAAAATAAAAGAAAAAAAAAAAATATATAAGAAACAAAATTATAATAAACAATGTATTTTTTCGTAGTTGAATTAATTACATAATATAGAAAAAGAAAATTGCACCGATGGGGCTCAGAAAAACAAATAAAAATTAACAAAAAAAAACATAATTATAATAATAATTTAAATTGAGAGAGCTATTGCACAGATCTCGCATTATAATGTTTTTTTTTTTTTTGTATTTAGTTTTAAATTTATCGTTTTTTTTTTTGTTTTAATATTATTATTATTTTTTTAATCGTTAATCGAAAATTCAGGGAGGGGATGTCGAGCAATGGTTAACAATGTTTTTGGTGATTAACACGAGAAAAAAGTTCCTCAACTTATCACCTGAAAGAAAAAAAGAAAATATTATTAAATAATAATTTTTATAAATTATAAAATACAATTAATTAATTATTTTTTTTACTCGTTATAAAAGCTATTAGTATTTATTTAATTGCAAATATTATATGAAATTTATAACGAGTTGTAAAATAATGTAAAATTAATTGTTGTGTTTTTTTGGTGTATTTAAATATTAACCTTGTTTTAAATGTTTATGAAACTCACGAATGAGGTTGTGGAGTTGTGTTTGTTTCACGTTTATCACCAGTTGTTGTTGTTGGTGTTTTAATAACTGGTTTTTCCTCATTAACTGGTGTTGGTGGTGCATCTTTTCTTGGTGGCATTCTTTCATTAATTGCATCAAGACCTTTTGCTTCAGCAAATGATGTAATTTTATGATTTGGTGAAAAGCCTTGTAGAGCTAAAATTATAAAATATAATTAATAATATTGTTTTGAATATTTATTAGATATTATTACCATTTTTTAGTGATGTTTTTCCACCGGATAATGCTCCAAGTGGCAAAGCACCCGTTGGTGTAAGACCCTTGAGCTGCAAGACACTTTCACTCTCTTCCCTGTTTAAAAAAAAATCATGCAAAATTAATATAGTTAATTAGAAAATAATTAATAAATATTGAGCTATTAATTTTTTATCGTTTAATTTACCTGAGAACTGAAAATACTCGTGCCATTTTACCAATTGCTCTGATCTTGTTTCTGATGACCTCCTTGCGAAGATTCGCTGCTGCACCTGTTAGTAATAGAAAAAAAAATATAAAACAATTAATTTATATTTTTTTAAAACAACTTGAATAAACATAAAAATAATATTATGACATTATGAAATCTAGTCATTTGTTAAATGACAACAATAATTAATTAATATTTGATGCAAAAGCTTCATGAATACTGTATCAAATTATACACCGAGCTTACATTAAATATTAAGAAACAAACTTTTTCATCATGTCATAATAATTATTCAACGAAAAAATTTTATATTGATACAATAAAAACATTAATTTTTTATTCATAAAACAAAATAGATAAAAAATTTTTAAAAAACTAATAAATTTGACACTAAAGTCAGCAGAGTGCATTAAAAAAAAAAAAGCCGTACTTGACTATTAAAAAAAAAATATATAAAAAATATATAAAATATTTTAAAAAAAATAAAATAATAATAAACATGCGCATGCAAATTTTAAGAGTGGTTGATTCACGTAGCTTTTTATTTTTCGTAATAATAAATTCAGTTTTTATTTTTCTTTTTAAATATCATAAAAGAGCTTTTGTTTTTTTTTTGTTTTAAAAAAAGCTTATGAATACGTGAAAAATTCATAATAATTTATAATTTTATAAATTTACGGTAACAATTCAAGTGGATAATCAATTGTTAATTATTAAACGGTATTGATTTGAGTGTAGAAAAAATAAAGGTTATATAATTTGGCAAATGAGACAGTAAATTGAAATAGAACAATTGATGCTCATCATTGTTGAGAGAGGAAGAGAAAAAGAGAAAGAGAGTTCCGGACAGTGGTTGTGGTACAAATTGTCACCTTTATATTGGTTGAAATTTGTAACCATTCGTTTAAATTTCGATAGTTATCGATGACTCGGTTAGAATAAAAAAAATTCAAAATGAAAAAACAATGAAACAATTAAAGTATAGTATAAATTGACGAGACGTCAGTACGAAAATACACCTTGCCCAATTAATCCCTCAATATTATCGATTTTTATATTTTTTTTTCAACAAAATATTTTTAAAAAAATTGTACTTTTTATAATTTTGTTACATGGCTATTAAAAATTTTAACTACAACATGAATTCTATTTTTTTTTTGGGATATAACATTCATGCTTTTTTTTTTTTACCATGCGTATAACTATTATTTTCATTTTTTTATAACTTTTTTTTTTTTTATCATCAAATAGAAGCTTTTTTTTTTTTTTTCTAGTTTTATTTATTTATTTTTTTTTAATGCTTTATTTAGCTATTTTTCCAACAACTTTTTTCTATTTTTTTTTGGACTAATTTAACGATTTAAAAAAAAAAAAATTGGACAAGTATTTTAAAACAGTACGAAACGTTTTTCGATAGAAATTCTTTTTCGTAAAATATTTTAAATATTGATAAAAATTAATTTCATTACGTTTCATATTATTAAAAATTACTTGAAATTTTGGATAACTCGTTGACATTGATTTTTAAATAATAAATTACATAGTAATTTAAGAAAAAAAAAGGAAAAAAAAAATGTTGTTAAACTCACCGTACGCGGTTATTGTTAAGGTTGAGAGTTATTTGTTGTACCACGTCAAGTTGTATCAGAAAGGTAATTGTGGTTTTTGTTACCAATGTTGATATCGATGATGATGATGATGTTGATATTGTTGATGATGATGATGATGACATCAACAGCACATTTTGAATTTAAGGACAGAAGTACCAATAATATGAGAACAGCGTCAATGTTGCCATTTTTTTTTTAATTTGAATTTAATGAAATTTATATATTTTATTAATATTGGTTTTTAAATCAAAATGGTGATCGTGATGGTAGTAGACGCAGAAGTAGGCAGAAGTAGCAACCATAGTAGTAGAAGTGTGGTGGAAATAAAACAACACATAGAACAGACGAAAAAAAAAAACAGGTGCACTGCGTAAGTGGCATTCACAAGCAATAATATATGTGCAATAAAATTATTATTTTTATAAAATTAACTATTATCAGTTTATAAAAAAAAAGCAGCAAAAAAAAAAACTGGCTTTTTTTTTTTTTTTTTTACAATAAGTAAATTACTGAAAAAAATAAAAATAAAATTATTTACTAGAAAAAAAATTTTTACAAAAATTATTAATTAATTTTACAGGTGAAATATAATTATTAAAAATTTTTTATTAAAATTAAAAACTGTAGAAAATTTGAGCTTTTATAAAATTATTTTAATTTTTTTCTACAAATTTTCTACAGTATTTTATTAAACACTTATTAAAAATGTTTTTTGATTTTTTTTTTTGTCATTATTTGTGAGGTGTTTTTTTTTTTAAGATGGGGATGATAACAATTATTAATAAATTTGATAAATTTATATACTGAAAGCACAAGAATATTCATTAGTCGAGGGAAAATTAGGAGTAAACAAAAAAACAATTTATAAAAATTAAAAAAAAATTAATTTGTAAATTGTGTGTGTAATTTGAGAAAAAAAAAAGGATTGAGTAGCCTGCAGCATTTTTTTATCGAAACAGTATTAAAACTTTAAATGGATTTCATTGATTAACATAAAAAATAGTAAAAATTTCAATTTATTTCATTCAAGTTCGATTTAACCTACTGCAGATTCTACTCGATATATTATTTGTTTTTTATTTTTAAATATATCTTGAGGCAATAATTCAGAAAAACTATATCAAATCACCAACATGTTCACACAAATGTGTTACTAATTTGAAGATAAATAAAAATTAAATTCAATTAAAATCGTGTTACCAAATAATTGCCTCAAGAAAAATATAAAAATCTCAATTTGATAATTGAAAATATAAAGCAGCAATTTCGATGGATAAATAAAAAAAAATAACTAATCCATAAAAATATTTGCAAAACTGTAATAAAAATAAAACAGAAAATTAATAAATAAAATCAACAAAAATAAACATTAATTTGTTGATTAATTTTTAAAAAAATTTCGAGAGTCGAGAGAAATTAGTAATTTTTTTCCTCAAATAAGGAAAAAAAAATAAAACTCCAATTTTACTCACTCATTGAAGAGCAAAGTCAATGATAATATTCCTTCGACCCTCGACTTTTTTTTTTTTTTTTATATATAAGAGGAAAAACAAAAAAAAATTATCTTGAGTGACTCGTGTTATTCTCGCATATATAAAAAAGGAAGTGAAGATAGGAAGCTAAAATTTTATCCTCAGCGGATAAAAAAAAAAATAATAAATTTCCATGCATCAAGGGAATAAAAATAACGATGATAATAAAGAACAGTTATAAATCAAAAAGACTCTTACATATGTAAGTAAAATAACCATTGAATAAATGAATAAATTTATGAATTTAAAATAAAAATACAACAATGATAAATAATTTAATAAAAATATTAAAAAATAATATAAATAGCTCGAAATTATTCAAGTTATCTAATCGATCACTCAAATTATCATCGAAATAAATTTAAAAATAAATTTAGCAAGTGATAATTTGTTGAAATAATAATTATTTTTAAAAATAAAATTACTTTTTATTTATAAATAAACATGTATTTTTTTATTGTTGAACTTTGAAGAAAGTTTTTAAGTAATTTGTAAAAATAAAAGAAAAATAAAAAATTTGTTTAAGCATTGGATAAAGCAATGGATAAAAAAAAAAAAGAATAGGGGATGAAATAAAAATAAATAAAAAAAGAGGAAAATGATTGAGCTTTTGAAGGACATCCCGGGCATTTGAAAAGCTCAGGAAAATTTGTGTTGAGAGAGGGAGTTAGTATCATATGATTTGCTAAGATATATGTGAGGAGATTCAGATTGGGTTGCTTTGTGGCCTGGGAATATTCATCGATGTCTTCGCAATTTTCATCTTGACATATTTTTTTAACCTACGGTTTGTATCGATTATAACATCAAAAAAAAAAACCTAATATGTTCTATAAACATTGTTTAACGCAATTTATTATAAAATAATATTTAAAATATATTTTAAAAAATGTTTTATAATAATGGATAATTGGAAATAGTATTTTACCACACGATGTGGTTTTTTAAAAAAAAAATTTTATATATTAAATTTAACCTTATTAGGAAATTTAATTTAATTTATATATTTTTTTATTTTATTTTATTTAAAATGTCAATATTCAATAAAAAAAAAGAAAAACTGAATATAAAAAGTTTTTTAATTTAAATTTAAATATTTTTTTTTTTTGTTTTTGAATTGTTAAACAGCTATTGGTTGTTGAAAATAAAATTAATAAATTAACAATTTAAAAATATAATGAAAAAAAAATAAAATGCAAAAGCGAAAAAAAAGAAAAATTTTTTGTTTTTTTTTTAATTAAAAATATATAAAACAGAAATTGAATTGAAAAAATTAAATGCAGTTAGTGAAGGGGTTGGTTGAAAATAAAATAATTCAAAAGCATAAAAACGTGTGTTTTAATATTGAATTAAAATTAATTAAAAATAAAACAAAAAAATAATAAATATTGCATGGTGACCGATGAAAAGTTGTTTAACTTTTTAAACCATGAATTTAATTTTTTGAGGGTTGGAAAAATAAAGGAGGGTAAGTAGGATTAACAAAAATAATTTTTTTTTTTTTTTTTTCAAATTAATATATATGAGCGTGTCAGCCGTGTTTATAAACGCGTGCAGTGAACGATAATAATCAAGGCGATATATAAAAATAAAAATTAAAAAAAATAAATTTATTTTACAAAATAAAAAATAATCTAAACATATTGAAAAATTGACATCAATAATTTACTCGATATAATTGCAAAGCCTAATAATAATTACGATATTTAAAAAATAAAAAAAAAAAAATTTAATTAACTTTCTATTTAGCAAATAAAAAATAAAAAATAAACTATATTTCTATAATATTTTGCCAACGAATTATTCTACTGATACTTTAAAATTTTTTTTCCAACAAATTATATGCTTACTTGTTGTTTAAATAATTTTTTTATATTTTATAAAAATTCATTAACCTCTCGACAATATTATTTTTCATTTCCAATATATGAATTATATTTTTTCTCTCGTTAAATCCCTTTTTTCACGCCAATAAATTCAATTTGTTAATTGAACTGTAACGGAAATTCAATCACCATTGTAAACAGTAATTTTTTTATCAAAAAAAAAAAAACTATAAATGGGAAAAATTTAAATAACCATCAGCATATTAAATGTAAACAAAATAATAAAATATTTGTTTAATTTTTCGTTCAATTTTTTTCATAAAAAAAAACAAATATTTGTATTAATTTTCATCACATATCAGTAGAATGATTAATAACAATAAACGAATATTAATAACAACGCGATTATTATTAATAAACACTTAACAAAAAAAAAAATCAAAAAAAAAAAAAAAAAACACGCGTCTCGGGTTATTGAATTAATTAGAAAAATTATCAAACAAAATTCGTAAAGAAAAAATGAAAAAAAAAAAAAAGAAAAAACCATTATTATCACGTTATAATTGTATAATTTACAAAAATTACTTGTTGTAATTTTTAAATTTTTTTTTTTCGGTTAATTTGCATCAAATGTAAGTCGTCAATCGGACTTACCATTATTTTTTTTGACAACGATTTTGGCTGCGACTTAATGGGGTTGGAGTTTGGCCGTATCAACGGAGTTTTTGAGTGGTAGTAGTAGAAGTAGTAGTAGAGGTAGTAGTAGCATAGTGTCGTGCCAATATAAGAGGAGTCCAAGGCCAGTGTGATTGACACAAATATAATAAAGAAGGAGTACGATAAAAGACAGTCAGTGCATATTTTTTTTTTTTTTTTTTTTTTTGTGCAACTTTTCTCATTTTTTTAATTAATTTTAAAACTAATAATCAAAAAATTTGATAATAAAAAGTTTAAAATTCAAGTATATTTTGCATTCAAGTCTGTCTCTACTAAAGTCTATCAATAATAATTTAAGAAAAATATAACATTGATAAAAAAAAATATATGAAAATTTTATTAAAAATAAATCAATCAAGTTTTTTTTTATTTTTGAATTTTTTTAAAAATCACATTAATATGATTTATGAATTTTTTAAAATTTATAAAATGACATTTTCAAAAACTTGATTGATCGATTGATTGATTGATTGATGGGAAATTGATACATGATAACAAGAAAATAAAAAAAAAAATGTAAATTTATTTGAAAAAAAAATAGATAGAACACGCTTTTTATGGCATGCGCAATTTGGAGCGTGTCAAACACACGTGTAATAATAATAAATAAATATATAATAAATATTTTGTAAAAAAGGGGGGATAGTTTATTTGATAAATAATGATAATTATATTGTGGATAATATATGGACCAACGTCAATAGAGGACACAGGACAATGGAAAAGACTAAATCAACAAACTCGATTGTAGCAATTTCAGTATATAAGATTAATCGAGTTTTTTTTTTCTTCTTTCATTAAACAATAAAAGTATATTAATAATGAAAATATCATTATGAATAATGACAGTGTATAAATGAATGATTTTATATACTAAAAATAAAAATATAATTAAATTATTAATGAAAACAAAAAAAAAAAAAAAAAATTCATTTCTAGAGTCCAAGCTCGTTGCTTTTTTTTCTTTTTAAATTTACTATTTTACTATTGTCTAATTTTTCTACAAATAAATTTAGAAATGAAAAAAAAAAAAAAAACTATATAATATTCTGTTTGTCTTGAGAAAAAAAAATATATAAATAAAAGCGAAAAAAAAGAAATGCAAGAGCAATATAATAATGGCAAATGAAAATGTAGAAAAAAAATTAAATATGAAGCGAAAGATGAAATGAAAAATGCTGAAAGACATAAAATTTAAAGAAGAAAATTTTAAAAAAAAATTAATAAATTATCATAGTGTACGATTGCGTGAGCAGATAAATTTTTAGAAAATAATTTTCCATTCTTTATGAATGAAGGAAAAAAAAAAAAAAAATTTTAAAATAAACAGGAAGTATTATGACTCAGCCAATATATGTGATATCAGTATTGAATCACATAATTGAATCACAATGATAAAAAAAAGCTGCAGATAATAATTTTGCGGTAAAAAAAATTAATAATTAATATATATTTTAATGACGCTGTCTTACCATCTGTCCGTGTCAGCGGATATGTAAAAAGAGAAATTTCGAATATTTAGAAATTTCATAATATAATTTTTTAAAAATATATTAATTTAATCAACAATGATCTTGTTGACTGATTATTTCATTTATATTTTTTTTTAAATCAAACGAACATTTTATATTAAAAAAAAAAAAAATGGGTCAAAAAGAATAATCGGAATTTAATTTATCCATTTCGATTTGAGCTTTTGACTTGGTAATCAATCATGAAAATTAAAATTTATTTATTTTTTAAAATTTCATTATTTAGTACATCTAAATGTCATTATTTTTTTGTATATATATTTTTTTTAAATTAAATATTTTTGTTTTAAAAAATTTAATAAACTCTGCCAATTTGGCTGAAGTGAAAAATTTCGAAATTAAATTCTATTATGCCAGAAAAGTTGATTCAATTTATTATTATTTAATGCAAATATAACAATGAAATAATTTTTAATTTATGTATCATTTATTTATCTTTATTTTGTGTGTATTATTTTTCAACAAAGTAAATTATCATGATCGATTACCAGTCGAGTTTGCCTTGTTTTTGAAACCTCAAAAATTTCACCATATACGCAATTACTTTGATTAATTGTTAATTTTCCTCTAGCTTTATGTCTATAAAATAAAAAACAGCGCTTTTTTTTTGACTGTGATTTTTATTGATCAACTGGAATTCTAATTAACTCGTAAAATCAGTATTCCGTTGAAAATTACCGATAAATTTTCAGTTAAATTTAATACTCTTGAAAATTGTGGAATTTTTGAAATTCAAACAGACGAGGCAATCCGTCTGCTCATCTGATTAATGAAAAAAAAAAAAAAAAAACCGATTTTTCTTTTCATCTTTTATATGATTTTATTTTTTTCTTTATTTTCTTTTTTCCATTTTGCTTTTTTTTTTACGTCATTCAATCACAAAGTAAATGCAGTTTCGTATCTAATAAAAAAAAAAAAAAATTCTCACTTTGGAAAAAAGAAAATAGTAAAAGAAAAAAATAAATATAAAAATATTTTACTGGATTTTAAGATGTAAAAATAAATAAATAAAAATATATTGTTAAAAGGGATTTTTTTTATGATTCTCAATAACTTTAAAATAAAAAAATATAAATAAAAAATGACAAAACGTCTTTTACCTTCTTCAAGAGCATCATCTCCGTCACTCATGAGTTCGTCATCAGAGCAAATGTTCAGTACATTAACCAGCATCTCCGTAACTAAATAAAAAAATAAATAAATAAATATATTTGATTCGTTAAAATGAATTTTATGATATTAAATTTGTCAAAGGAATAAAGTAATCATTCAAAGTAATTTAATTATTAAAATAAAATTAAGCAGCAGAAGAAAAAAACAAAATACATGAAATCTGGAATTTATTTGTCATTAATCAATGACAACATGACAAAGTATTTTATTCACGATTGATATATTATTTATAAATATTTTAAATTTACCTTTTTCTCCGACAAATGGCAAGGACCACGTGAAAACATCCATAAAGTTTGGCAACCAATATGGATGGGGAGAGCAATTGAATTGTCTAATGTTCATCACATTGTTCTCATACTTTAGCACAGCCGCCTGTTAAAAAAAAATATATATATATTAAACTGTGATAAATTATTTAAACAATTTAAAAATTTTAAAAATGTCATTGTTAAAAATTCAAGTATCTCTTATTCAGAATAAAATGAATAGAAATGAATAAAATGAATAAAAAATTTAACAGTTATTAAAATAAATAAATGAAAATAATACAAAAAAATAAATAAATGAATACAATTTTATTGTGTTTTTTATTATTTGTTTAAAATAAAATTTTTCATTTTTTTTCATTATTAAAAGTTTTATATTTATGAAATAGTTGATAATTAAAAGTGGTAAATTTTAAATTTTTGTAATAACTTGTAAATTAATTGATGATAAAATATATTTAGTAGAATATTTAAACAAGTATTATATGAAATTATAATAGTAATGAAATAACAGACCTTATTGTTGTACACATCGAGGTAATTTGGTGCACTGAATATTGTGATGAGCGATGGGAAGCCCGTCGTTTGGGATTTACGATACATACGATAGCCAGCATCTTGTGCTTCATGTGCTCTAATTATGCTCAAAAGACTGTTGTTTTGCAAAAAATCACAACATGCTGCATAGCTGAAAATTTAAATATACATAAAAATTAATTATATTTATTTACATACATAAATTTTTACATTTTTCTGAGCTTTCTTCTCATATTTCTTCATACAAAAAAACATCATTTATAATTATTAGATAAATTACAAACATTTATAATTAAAGTAATTTATACTACTAATAATACCATTACTAAAATAATAATAATAATAATTTTTTATTATAAAAATATCATGTAAATTATTCACAATTAAAAACTTTAAATTTATCAATTAAAATTTCAATTTGTAATTAATTCAAAACGAAATAAAGCATGGTAATATTTTTTTTTATAATTACTAAAATACGAATAATTGTTTAATCATAAAAAAATTTATTTAATTAGCATTTTTTACGTATAAATATATTAATCTATTGTAAAAATATTTTTTTTTTAAATTTAAACAATTATCAGTAATAAAAAATTCGAAATAATAATTTAAAATAATTTTAAAAAAGAGATTTAGAGATTTTATCTCAAAAAATTCAAGCTTAATAATTATAATAAAAATTTAAAATTATTACTAGTGGTTAACTCTTTTTTGTTTTTTAAATATTAATGTTGGCTATGGTCCTATGGAAATTATGTCTTCAATAAAATCAACTGTGCAAATATTATTCCTCATTAATTTCCCCAGAGAATAAAGTTTTCACAAATGGCTCATTTTGAACAAGAGTTTCAACAAATTTGTCGTGATTTTTAATTTAAAATTTTAATTAAATGAATTTAAAGAAAAAAATTATTTTTTAAAAAAATTAATTGTAATAATAAATTTTTAAAATCACTTAATCAATCTTGATCGTTTTAAACATGTTTTCTTTTTTTTTTTTTTATAACTTTCAAGATGATTAAATGTTTGATCGAGTTTAAAATTAACGACAATGTATTATTTTGTATATAATTAAGTAAATTTTTCAACGAATTTTGCACGCCCTTTATCGCTATTTTATGAGTAAAATTATTCCACTAAAATAAAAAGGAAAAAACCTATCGTGTTTGAATTAACTTAAATTATAATTTATATGACCTCGCGTGTTTTGTGCATACTGATATACTTGTAAGTTTTATATTCTTTGCAAAAAATAAAGATTAAAAATATAAAAATAATTTACCTGTAAAAGTATGAACAACCTCTGACACTATTATGAGAAAAATGCTCAGCATTTTTTTCATTACCAAAATCTTCAAGTGGATCTGACCAAAGTAAATCACACATTGGTCCAAATGCTGGTGGTTCTTTGAACCTGTCCAACTGTAAAACAATAAAAAAAATTAATAAATAATTTAACACAAATTTTAAATAATAAAAAAATATTTAATTGAATTAAAGGGTTAATTAACAAAGTACCATATAACACTTAATACTGATATTAATGTGTACAAAATTTATGCTATAATCTTTGGACATTAAATGATGTTTTGCATTTAAGGTTTACTTGCTTTTCATGAATGTTAACTAATGAATAAACCATGTGCATTGAAATAATTTACATTATGTTTAATATCCCAAAAGATTATATCAATGTATCAAATATCAACCATTGATTCATCATTGAAATTCCAGATCAAAAGCCACATTAACTATTGAAAATTTCAATTAGAAATTAATACTTTTTTCATAATTAAATTACTCATTAATCAACATTACTCAACGAGTAAAAACCTTTTGATAATTTAAATTAATTTCATTTGTTAATTATATTTTTAATAAAAATCTTTTTATAATTTTTTTTTCTACTTAAATAAATACTGTAGTTTAAATAGAAATTTTACAAGGCTAAATTAACTGTGAGGAATAATAAAAATACACCAAGTTTACGTATCATTGTTTGAAAAAAAAAAAAAAAAGTATATATGAATTAGGGGAAATTCAAGATCCCTTGAGTCACTGCTGTGTAATGTCGTTCATATTTATTCATATCATTTGAAAGATCTTACTAAATCTACCCTAACACAGAATAATGCATAACTTGATACAAATAATATACTAGAAAATTGTGAGAGACATATTTTATTTATTTATCTATTTTTATTTTTTCTTTTGTCTTTTAATGTATATGTTTTATATATATCTCTGGCTATTTTTTTTTTTTTCAAGTCCCAAGTGACATTTTGTTCACTCTCCAATAGCTCGTATAGTAGCAAGCCAAGGATTTTTTTTTTTAATCTATTTTTTCTTTTTACTTTTGAAATATCTAGATTGATGAATTTATTACGGTTTATTTTATTTATTTTAAAAACTTTTCAAGAGTTTAAATTTATTTATCAATAAGTTTACCAGATGATAATAGTAATACTATTTTTTTAAATTAAAAATTAAGACAGCAGTCGTTAGAAATTTCTATCAAATTCCAATCGAAATAAATAAAATTAATAGTAATTTTTTATACTATTTAATATAAATTTATTTCGAATTGTTTATTAAACTTTGGTGGTATAAAAAAATAGACAAATAGCTTAATGTATGATACAGTTAAAAAAGTAAGACTACTAAAACTTTAAGCACACGTTTTGGTACTTTTCCAATATGCAATTCCAATGAGACTTGGATTTACCTGCTCATTTCTATGCAATATTGCTACGGTAAATCCATAGTTACCTTTACATTTTTTATTATTTATATTTTATTTTTTTTATTCTTCAATACCAAGACAAAGTTTCTCCTGAATTTATTCTTTCAAATTTAAACTACAAAATTACATATTTTTCTTTTTTTATTTCTTCATCAAATTCATCGGTAGAAATTTATTTTTTTAATCAAAATAAAACTTTATAAAATTTAATTCAAACTTTTGTATATTTTTTATATGTTATTAATTATTCAAATGATTTTTCTAGTTATTTTTTTTTATACATATAAATTTTTTACTTGAAGTATAAAAATTTTCAAGTATAAAATATTTTTTTTTCAACTTTTTTTTGTTACTACTAGAATTTTTTTTTTTATACATTAAATTTTTTATTATTATGATATAAATTTAATGTTTATTTTGTGGTGCTTTTTTTTATTATTATTATTTTTTAAATGTATATGTGCGCGCGAAACTAAACGTAGGTGTATCGATCGATAGAGCAGGTGGCAGCACATTAGATTGAGCTTTTATTTTTTTATCATTTTCCAAGTAATTAAATTAAATATATATATTATCAACAGGTTTATCAAATTACAACTCAATTGTTAGCCTAAATTATGTATTTTATATATACCAATGTCAATCATCACCTGGATCTTGTTACAATTGTCTTTCACTAGTCATTTCTTTGTCAATTTAATTTATCATATGATATTAATATTTTCCATATGAATTTCTATTAATATAAAATAACAACTGACAAAAATAAATGATTTAATTTATTATTTAATAAATTATATAAAAAGCTTAGCTAAGCTTACCTTTCGTATGTCTTCCAAATGATGAATTTCAGGTGAAAGACCACCATGAACACAGAGAAATTGTTGATTCATAAGGGCAGCAAGTGGTAAGCAATCAAAAGCATCCATACAAGCATCATAAACTCTTTCTGAATATTTAATTTTACCTGTAAAATATTTATCAAAGTTAAATTTTTCTCATTTTAAATATCAAAGTTAATAATAAACAAATAAATAAAAATATTCTGCAAATTTCTGATGTATTGATTGAGATTTTTTTTTGATAAAATATTAAATAGAAAATAAAAAAAAATAAATATGCCATCATCATCTAGGTCGTGTTTAAGGATCAGAATAAATGCAAGGACACCTTTCATCAAAGGAATATATTTTTTTAAGTAGCAATTGACTCGACAAGTTTCTCGAGAAAAAAATAAAACAAACTTGAAGTCACAAATTGGCGTTATTGAAGATTAACTTATTTATTTTTCCATCAACGTCAACATCAACATCAACATCATCATCATCATCATCATCATCTTTGAGTATTTTTATTTATATTTTGTTTAAGCTGACATTTTATTATTTTCTAGACTATTTATTTATTTTAATTTAAAACAATTTTGGCATCAGAGGTAAAATATGTACATTGTTTGTAAAGCCATCTACTTGCAAATAAATTTATCAGCTAAACCGAGTGATGTCTGAGGATTTGCCATCAATAAAATTGTACTCTCAATGTATATTGACTGGACTTGAAAGAGTGACAGACTAACAGGATTAAAGGATGATACGAGGAACTGATAAAATTCATTGTCAAGTATTGATACTCTTGTTTGTCAAATAACTTTTATTTAATTATTTTTTTTTTTTCAATTTTTTATATCGATGTCAATATTGTCATAGTGATTGAAACATGATAAACATATTTTTTTTAAATTAGCCTTCCGGGCTTTTATGAATTTTCAAATTGTTAGTCAATTTATTGTTTAAAAAAATTAAATAAATAGAGCTTGCAAAAAATGATATTCACAAAAATCACTGGTAATTTTTAATTTATTATAATTGGCCCTCGAAATTTCAGGAGATTATAGATTGTTTGTAGTTTTTTTTAAATTATCAGGCATTTTTTAAATTTTAAAATTATTCTTTTTGTTTAAATTTTACTATTGTTTATTTTTCAGGAAGAGGATTTTTTTTTTCACTTGAATTTTCATCTTTAAAAATGGCTTCTCATTGTTTATGCAAAAAAATAAGTCCAGAAAAAAAAAGGATTGACCTATATTTTATTCCCAATGAAATAATGAAAATTAAAAAACAATTTTGTTTTTTATTAATATTAAAATATACTTTTAAATACCCAGCTTAATAATTTGTTTTTTAATTAATTTAAAAAATAATTTTCTATATTTAATTTCTCAAAAACCATCAACATTTATTCGTCATAAAAATGAAAAATATTTTCGATGAAAATAAAAAATACTATTTAAAAATAATAGAGGTCAAGAAAATAACAATAAACAAAGTAATAAAAATTTAAATAAAAAAAAACATCAAAATCAAAACAACAATATAAATAAAAAAAAAAAAACTTTTATAAAAAAAAGTGTCAATCGTTTGATGTGTATTTTTTTTAAACTATAAAACTTGTGGTTATATTTTATTTATTTTTTCATGTTCTTGAATATTATTATAGCAAAAATTGAACAATCATTTTTGGCGACAAAAATGAAATTGCAAAAACACAAAAAATATCAGAGTGAATGTAACAGCACGTGTTTGTCTGGCACATATCCAAGCATCGTTTCGTGTTTTTATAGAAAATTTTATAATACCCAAAGAGTAAAAATAAAAAATAAAAATAAAAGTTATAAAAAATATATAAAATATAAAATAAATAAACATGTAAAAGATGCTTGGTATGCTAAAAACATACCAGAAAAAGTATTTTCAATTTTCTTATCGATGCAAGTAGTTGTAAAAATTCTTTTAAAATATTTAACCATATTTATTTCAAGTTAGTTTTCAAATAATTTATTTATAATTTTATTTTTTTTATTTTCTCTCAATAAATATGCAAAATTAAATTAATAAAATTCTTTGTTTCATTGTTTTGTTTTATTAAATATCACAAGAAATAAATGCATTAAAATATTTTTATGAATTTCGAAATGAAATATAATATTAGTTGTATCAACAAAAAAAAATTAATAATATTTGCAATGTAAAAATATAAATTTGTGTATTATTTATGTGTTTAATAATAAATTTTTTTTTTTACTTACATTCTTGCTTAAATGTGAAATATTCTGTGAGATGTCTGCACTCATGGTTGCCCCTGAGTAGGAAGAGTGTGGTAGGATGGCATAATTTCAATGCCCACAGGTACAAGACGCACTGAAATATCAAAAAATTCAAATTTAAATATTTATAAAAAAAAAACATAAAAAAGATTTATTATTAAATAGTAATTTTATGAAGATTAAAAAGATAAATGAATATGAAAATGATAAGAAAATTGTCAATGATCAAACATTTATGAATTCGATTTTAACGACTTATCTTCACGACACATGTCAGCTTTTCGAAAATAAAAAAAAAAATGAAAAAAATTCACATGAAAAAAAGCACGAAATCTGGATCAACATGAAAATCGCACCTACGAGGATCATGATATAAGCTCCAGCATGAAACATTGCTAGAGATATGTTTTTTTTTTTTAAATATCTTTCCCTTATTTTTTTTTCTACTGATTTATTTTTCGATACATATTTTCAAAGCTTCCTGTCATTAATTTCCATAAGCTTTACATTCACATACCTATACGCTTTTTAAATATTTTTATTTTTTATATTTTTAGATTTTAAATTACTCCCGTTGCAATCGTGTACATATTAGTACACAATTACCAATTATCGATTAAACGTTTGAATATTTTTAAAAAAATAATAACATAATATTAAAACGAACTAAAATAATAAAAAAAATTAATTTGCAAATGAATTTTAAATTTAATAAAAATTTACAACTATCGATTGAACTTTTAAATAGTTGAAAACAATTTTAGAAATTTTGATAAATATTTAACAATGTTGGATCATTATTTCGAAACGTTTTTCGATCAAAAGAAATTTATATATTTGATGATATTAAAAATTAAATAACCAGGTTAATAACAACAATAAAAAAATAATAATTTTAAATGTCATTTAAACATAGTTTGACCTAAACTGTGTTTTACATTGTGCCAAATATTTAAACAGGTGTTGGACATAAAGTGAGATACTTGGCACACACATCAATGTAACACACAACAACCTAGTTTTTTTTGTAACACTTCATATTTCCTTCAATAGTTTTCATGGTTGTTTTTTTATTTTATAATTTAACTATTTAATTATAAATTTGACATTGTTATAAAAATATATTTATTTGAAATAAATTTATATAAATAAGTACATTTAATCTTCAAAAAATATCATTCAAAATTTCGAGAAAAAAGGGATATAACTTGCTTCAGGTTAATTAATTATTTTCTTTAGAAAAAAAAATATCTATCAAGATTTTAATGCATCAATTTTTAGTGTATTGTTTTTAGTATATTGTGTAAAATTTTCAAGAAAATTCTTCGTTGAATTTGGTCGTAGCGAAGAAATTAAAATCCATGTGTAAAAATAAAAAAAAACGATAATTATTTTCCGGGTGATTAATTTTTTTCTCAGTAAAAAATATTATCCGGATTTTTTTTTACATTATTTATGAAATTTTGAGATTAATCTGGCTTTAAAAAAATTACTAGGTAAAAATTAAACAGTCAATTATCTCCAGATTAAATAAATTTCGATTTCGAAAAAAAATAAAAACAATAAAGTATTTTAAAAATTAAATATGTTTACATACCTCGATACTGAAGTAGCCTCTGTCTACATAATCACCAAGAAATAGGTATTTTGTCGTCGAAGGAGGTCCACCAACTTCAAATAATTTCATGAGATCATAAAATTGTCCATGAATATCTCCACATACTGAAACAAAAAAGACGATAAATTTAAAAAAAGAAACCCAACAGTAAAAAATAGAAAAATTTACAACAGAAATACTATCAAAGCAAAAAAAAAAAAAAAAATTCTCAACAATCTCATGATACTATTTTTCTTTTTTTATCATTTTTCTATACTTCAAATTCTAGTTCGTCTGATAGAGATGTATCGTTGAACCGTGACATTCTTTGTGAAGCTCAGGGTTATACTTCGACTCGATATTAAAAGCATTATCATCGTCATATCCGAACACTTTGGATTTTTTTTTTTTTTATTCCCTTTTTTACTCATCGTTGTCCCTAAAGAAATATAGATTTTTTTTTCTTCTCTTCAGGTATATAATAAAATGGAAAAAAAAAAAATAATAAAGTCAATTTGATAAATTTATCATTGCTATTTTATAAATAAAACTTATGTCCTTCGACCAGACACATATATTTTTTAAAAATATAAAATCAAAGTGTTTTTTTACTCAAGTGGAAATAGTGCTTTTTACAAAAAAAAATACACCCTAACCTACATTTACCAGTGGGGTTGATTATTGCTCTATTTAGTTGGAAAATAAAAAAACTTTTCAATTTTTTTTTTCTATAATTTTTTTCGATACATTAAATATTTATGTATATAAAAAATTTATTGTGCAAATATTTCTTTGGCTTGTTTTGGATATTTTTAAAATAGTATAGATGATAAATAAATATGCATAATGAAAAATAGAATTGAAGCAACAAATGGGATTTAATTTTGACTCAAGTTGAGCAAATAATAAAGTAGAAAGTAATCCAAGTTGATGTGAAATATACAATTATATAGGCAATAGGGGCTAATAAATAAAGGTAAATATGAAAAAAAATATAAAAATTCAAGGTTGACTATTTTTTCTATTCGATCTGTTGGTTAGTTGATATATGGGGCGCCAAGAGTTGTACGTTAATTGAACATTGCGACGTCTTTGAGGCGCCAATCTATTACCTATCATATAAAAAATTATTATTTATTTTTTTTTTGTTAATTAATATCGTCTATTTAATGTAATTGATATGACTAATTTTTTAGAAACTTATACAAATACATTTTAAATTTATTTAGTTTCAAAATAATATTCGAAATTTTTTTTTAAATGATTTTATATTTGAAATTCTTTGTAGTCCATATTTTTTTTGGTATTATAGAATAAATTTTAAAATTAGTTAAATAACAGTAGAAATTATTATTATAAAATTTTTCTACGGAATAAATATGCTGATTGTAAAATTTTTTATTCTGATGGAAAATAATATTTGAAAAAATTTATACTTGAGCGAATTTTTTTTTTTTTTTCAGGGGTTTGTTTGTTTTTCAAAAGGGTGAAATAAAAAAACGTACTCGTCATCAATATCTAGATATATCTCAAATGATTCGAAACGAATTTCTATACATAAAAAAAAAAAAAAAAATTGATCTTTTTTTTCAGCTGAAAAAGCTCTCGTCAATCTCGAACACAAAAACCGAGGGAGTATTCTGCTTACTCCCAACACACTTTGACACTGAATATCACAGTGTGTATATGTGATAAATGAAAAAAAGTATATATATTCTTGTAGAGCATAAAAAGACCTTACAACTGCTATTAAAAAAAAAAAATTTCTATTGCCAAAAATACGTGTAAATAATTATTAAAAAAATTTAATTTAAAAAAATTTTTATCATTGATATATCAAACTAAAATTTCAAATATCAAATATTAAATTCAAATTAAAAAAAATATAAATAACAGGTATTTTTACCTTCTAAAATTATGAATAAATAAATATACTTTTGTTTAGTTAATACACCCACAAGCCAAGTTAAATAATTACCATTAAAAATATAAAAAATTTCATAAAAATATGTAAATTAAATTTTAACACTTGTGACATAAATAACAACTCAAATACAATATAAAATCAATAAATTTAAAAGTAAATATAATAATAAAATTGCAATCAATGAATTATCATTTATCAGAGAGCATGACGTACGACAGATTGATCATAAACCACATTGGCTATGGCCATCTCTTGGAACAGTAATGTCAATTTATCCAATCATGTATATTTATGACAAATAACATTGACTATGTTATTTTACTCATACAATAATACATAAACAATTTTCAAAATATAATCAAAATACAAGCAACCAACAACAGACAATACTATGTATTTAAACAGTCATATATTTTCATATATATCTACAAACTTTTGTGGTTATTCAAAATGACTGTTATCATGAATTTTATTCAATTTCATAGACATTTAATTTAACGCATTAATATACATTAAAAAAAATATATTATTCATCATTTTATATTCTTGAAAATGTTATTTAATTATATTTAATAGTTTTTTTTTG
Organism: Aphidius gifuensis; assembly: GCF_014905175.1. NCBI lineage: Eukaryota > Metazoa > Arthropoda > Insecta > Hymenoptera > Braconidae > Aphidius > Aphidius gifuensis. The sequence goes on along the minus strand of NC_057791.1, from coordinate 23,399,137 downwards.
GTTATGAATAATTTAAATGGTTTTTTTTTTTGAAGATGTGTTGTTAAATTATTGAAAATAATGAAAGTATGATTTTTGAAAAATTCAACAACGAATGTACATTTTTAAAAAATTAAATTTTACAAGTGGCTAGACATGCTCAGTAAAGTTTTCATGATAATGTATATACAGTTATGCATAAAATATATCGAACGATGAACAAACTGATGTTAAGTGCACTGTGCCATAACTTTGACTAAAAACCAGGTCATTTATTGTTGATAAGTTTATAAACCTATTTAAGTTTAATATCAACAAGAGACAAAAATAAATAATTTATTAATTATTAATAGTGTGAATATTTTATTGTACAAAAAAAAATAATAATAAATAAACAAAAAAATATGAGAAAAAAATTCCATAAAATATTTAATATTTTTTAAAATTATTTTCTCTTATTTATAACAAATAATTATTTATAAAAAATATCAATAATAGTATCATAATTAATTAAACAATAAATAGAAAAAAAGAAGAAAAAAATTTGTAAATTATATTTAATTGAAAATAATGTAAACATTGTATAAAAAAATTAAAAAAAAAAACAATAAAAAAATGTAAATGACTATCAAGTAATTTATAAATAAAAATGAAAAATAAATATTAATATTTCAAATGACTAAGTAAACGAAAAATTAAAAAAAAAAAAAATTGTATAAATAAATTTAAAAAATGGTTTAATTAAAAATTAAATAAATAATATTTTAATATAGCTTTAATTTTTTCAGTTAAAGTTTTAATAAATTTATGATATTATCATGCGATTGAGACAGATGAATTGGATTGTTTTTTAATATTTTTTTCTTCTCAATTTGGTTGAAGATGCAATTGATAGTCTATTAGAAATAGTCATATACAATTCCGTTTGAGATTATCCAACAATGTATAGTACAAAGCTTTGTAGAGAATTTCAAGTGACAAGTGATGTGGTTTGTCATATAGATATTGTTGAGATTGTTGTTTGAAACATATGCCAACAAGACTATACATGTATCCATTAAAATACACCAGGTGTACATGATAATACATATAAACTGTGTTGTCATATACAAACCTCAAGTAGGGTTTTAAACATTGAAGACGATAAACTGTCAAACAACTAGGTATACAAATAAAATTTTTTAAAAAATTTATATGTATGAATTTATATGTTCAAATGACAGCAAAAGTTTATAAATAAACAAGAAAGTTTTGTTAAATTAATTAATGAAAACTTTTCTTATTTCCTAGCATTGAAATTAATTTATTTTTATTTTTTAATTTCAATTTTTAAGTTGAAAATTTATATTTATTTGACGTTGATTTGATGATAATTTCTTGGCTTTTTAAAGAATTGAAATTGAAAAAATTGAAAATTAATAAATTTATTGGTCAAATTAATTAAAATATTGAATTTATTATCAAATTAAAATGTTATTTAATTTATTAATTTTTAAATTTACAAAATTGTTAAAATAAATATAATGATATTGAAATATACATTGAAATACTTGATCAATTAATAAATTTTATATCAATTTTTAAATGACCAAATTCTTTTGTATTTTTTAAATTTTTCTCTCGAAAATTTTCACATTAATTTGCGTTTTTTTACAAATTATTTGAAGATTTTTTAATAGTTTAAATATCAGACATACACACCAGGTAAATAATTATTATCAAAATATAAAAACACATTTATTTTTTGTCACTTTAAACATTATTAATAATCTAAATAAAATAAAATAACCATGTATATTAAATTTTGAATTTTAAATTTAATTTTTACGATGAAAAAAATTGATGGAATTTGTTGTTTTTTTAAATATTTAATAAATTTATAATGTCGTTGTGTGTATTTTAGATAACCAGATAATGAAGAAAATAATAAAAAAAAATAACAAACAATGTGTAAACACAAGTATGATAGATTTACAAAAAGCTTAGCTGGCAATTATGTGTGATCATGGGATTTTCTTGGGCTATATTCACCTGGGTCTGTATGATTTCAAAATTTATTGTTAAATTATTATGCGATATTATTTTTTATATATATTTTCTACCCTCTTTATTAAATATATACTCGAGGGATGTTTCCAAGTTTATCGTCTCTCATGATTAATGTTAGTTTTATTTATTTATTTTAGTTTGAAAAAAAAATAAATAAACAACAATAATCCCCTCGATGAATCCTTTTAATAGAAAAAATAATAATAAAATATTGCTTTGTTGTTAGATTATTTATTTTTTAAATTAAATACATGTTTACAAATGAAATCATTTGTAGTGATTAGTAGTTTTTCTATTTATCTAATAGAAAAATGATGAATGAAAAAAATTGTGGGGGAAATATTAATCAACAAATATTAATTATAATTTTACACCAAGTAACTATCAATTATTGTAATATTTGGTTATTAATTTTGAGGTTGGTAGTCACTGTTACATTTGGTTAATTGATCCACTGTACAAATGCTCATTCAACACGGAAATATTGCTTTTAAAATGTAATTCTATTTTCATTTACTTTTTTCAGTATATGATTAATAACAAATGCCAATTATTCAGAAGAAAAAAATAAAAATAAAAGAGGAAATTTAAAAAAAAAATAATAAAAATTGACTATTGACAATTGTCAGGTTATTATTGAGTTTGTACTTTTTTAATTGATCGATTTAAAGTGCCTCATAACATACTCCAAATGACTAGCAATTTTTATTTTTCATTTTTTTTTTTACCTTTATCCTTTGTCGATTTACAAATTAATCAAAAATTAATTTTTTTTTCACTTTTATTATGAATTAGTTTCAAAAGAAATTAATATTCAATTATTAATTTAAAAATCATTAAAAATTTTTATTTAAATTATTTAAAAATAAAAAAAATTTAAAAACTTTTTCAGCAAGAAATTAGAACAATTTAAAAGAATAAAATTAATAATTAAAAAAAATAATAACAATTTTAATAATTATTAATTTTAAAAGCTCATTTCGAAAAAAATTTTCGATTTTTATTCGAAAAAAATAACTAAAAAATATTATTTATACTATTGCCAAGTAAAATATAATTTATATATTTTTTTTTTTTTTCTAATTGCATGTTTGATGTGTGTGCGTGTGTATATGTATTAAATCGATTTATAATTATCCCATCATATGTGACAATCGATCGTGTTTATAAAATAAAACAGGAAATGCAAAAATAGAGTAACATGCCAACATAAATTATAAATGTAAAATATATATTTTCCAAGTATTTTAAAAATATAAATAAATTTGATTTTATATGTAATAATAATATTATCATCATGATCTATATAATTATTAAATATATATTATACTAATGTTCGTGTATGATGGTATATCCTGTGCGTGCACATGAACGAACAACTTGCAATTGTTATCACACATTGAATATCTAAACAGGACCAATATTTGTTTATCAAAGTTTTCGATTGACGATACAGTAAAATATAGAGTAAACTAAAATAGACTCAAATTTTCATATAAATATGTTAATTTTAAATACCATTTTGTAAATAAAAAACATAAATTTATTTACAAAGTTTTAATCTTGAAAATTTCAAAAATTCACATAAAGCTTTAAATGACTTTTCAAAATTTTGATACTTAAAATAAAGTATACTTTATTATTTAATATTATCAACTTTTATAAACATTTATTTATTTTTTTTTATTGCTAAAGTTTATGGCTAAATTATGATGAAAATTTAATAGAACATTTCTTGTAATTCAAAGCTGCATTGTCCTTGACTTAATTATTTTTATTGTTGTATTTATTTTTTTAATCTTGAAAGCCCTTAAAACTCTTAAATAATTATTTTAAGTCTTATTAATGTGTAATAATTTATTTAAAAATCATTTAAATTACTTGAATATTTCGAAAAGTATTTAAATGTTGAAAATAAAACAATTTACAACTAAATTTTTTAAAAATAAATAATTAAAAGTAGATTATTAATTGCCCAAGTAATTTATAAAATATAAAAAAAAATATAAATTTAAATTAATAATGAAAAAACATAGTGAATTTGGTTTAGAACAAAAGTTTGAAATAAATAAAATTAAAAATTACCGAGTATCATTTGAGAGATAACAAGTAAAATAAAAAAAATCACTTATGACCATGTATGTAAGATTTAAAGCTCATGAAAAAAATTAAACTTAATTTTATTTTTTTATTTGTTTGATGAAATATAAATGGGTGGAGTTTACAAATAGACATGCAATGCTTGAAACTAATTGCCGCATTTCATGTGCTCGACTAATTTCATCAGTCTTTTAATTATAAAAGATAATCTTAATATTATTATAAAAATTTTTTTCTTTTACTCTAACTTGATCACAATATAATAACAAAAAATATAATAAAAGTAGTTTATGATGTAAATATATGACCTTGACTACTTGATTAATTAATTTTTGGATTTTTAAATTTTTCTCTCGAAAATTTTCGAGTCAATTTGCGTTTTTTTTACAAATTATTTGAACATTTTTTAAAGTTTAAATATCAGACATCAACACCAGGTAAATAATCATTATTAAAATATAAAAAGGCATTTAATTTTTGTCCCTTTAAACATTATTAATAATTTACATAAAAAAAAATAAAACATGTATATTAAATTTTGAATTTTGAATTTAACTTTTACGATGAAAAAATTGAATTCAAAAATTTTTCTTTTACTCTAACTTGATCAAAGTAATAGAATATTGTAAAATATAATGTAAATATATTATTTTTGTTATTTCAATTTTGTTATTTTGTTATTTTAATTGTATTAATAATTTAATTAGTAATATTATTCATTAAGTAACACACGAATGCATTTACTAAAATACCAAAATTCAAATTAACTGGCCGACTGAAGTCTGTTACATACACATGTCAATTCAAGCTGCATTTAAATTATTCAAATTTCTACAACAATAATTAATAAACCAACAATGAAAAATAACCAATTAAATACATGAAAATAATTTTTTTTTAAATTACAAAATATTTTTCAATAATCAACTGATAAAATTAATTTTTTTATCCTATTTTTTATAAGTGAATATTCCTTTTTTTTTCTCAAGTCAATATGACTGGATTATTATTGCTCAATTGAGTAGAAATAATAATTTATATATTTTTTTTATATTTTTCTCATTTACCCTTGGCTAGTGTAATTTTTGCACACGCTATTTTCTTTAAGGGTTATTGTAAAAAAAAAATAAAATAGATGAGGGATTTGTCGAAATCCCAAAGGTAATCTCAACCTATTTTCACACATTTATATATATTCTTGATGTTTTTTTATTTTTTTATTTTTTCGACATCAATGTAGCTAAGAAAATTCGACTTTTCGTTGGGTTAATACACTCTTCAAATAGTGATATAACTGCTTGGATGATTTTTGTGTATAAAAAAAAATAGAAAAAAAAATTTGATGGATCTAAAAGCTTGGTTGTTATATATTGAGGGTCTCGACATCTATCTGGGCATAATTGTCAGGTCAAATTTACGATGTTTAACGACACCTTTGTGAATACTCTGTTGGTGATTTGCTAACATTGACTAAAAGTCACCTTGAATTACTTTTTTTTTTAACTTCCATTTAATTCATTTTTATTATATTCAATTTTTTTATTTATTTCTATTATTTATTTGAATTGTTTTATGACAAGTCTCGTGATTTTAAGATCGAGATTAATATCGAAAAATAATGTAACAACAAAAATTTTAAAAAAAATATATATATAAAACATACTTTGGTATATTTAAAAATTAAATATTCCATGATTTATATTTTTATATTATTTTTTCTGTCTCTTATCTGTATAAAATGAATCGTGAAATGAAAAAAAAAAAAAGACAAATTGCTGGTTGGTCTCTACCGACAATTGGGTATATCAAGATTTTTTTTTTGATAAACCACCCCCACTGTCTAACTAAAGTGACAAACAGTCTACAGAAAATAAAAAAAATAAAATAATAATTTTTATTTTTGTTCTAAATATACTCTTTTATTTATTTAATTTATTTTTTTTAGGCTTTTTTTTCCTCAACTAATTTCGCTAGTTTTTATTCTTCTACAATAAATGGAAAAATGGAAAGAGAGAATAAATAAATCTATATAATGATAGGATAATAAAAAAAAAAAAAAAATGAAAATGATAATGAAAGAATTGAGAAATAAAAAAAAGGAGAGAAAAAAATGTAATCTTGGTAACGATTGGGCGTGCAACAGCTGTGGGCATGAAGAAAATAATTTCGTTAGCACAATTTCGAAAAAATTTCAAGTTGGATTCATCAACAGTATTATTGTAACGAAATGTTGAATTGTGGGTAGAAATGAAAATACTTGAATAAGACCTTTTTCTTTGTCTAGTTTTTTTTTTTTAACAAACAAACTACTTTTATTATTTTTTTTTCTATTTTTTCTTATTTACCATGCTCTAGTGTGGATAAATTGGCCATGGAAAATTCGATCGATATTGCACGTCAGCCACGTGTCAGGGTATTCAACATTATTTTTTTTTTTTTATAATTATTATTATTATTATTATTTTTCCTCAAACGAACATGCACAAACGCGATAAAACATTTTTTTTTTATTCTCATTAAACATTTTAATGAATTAATATTGAAATATGGATTTTGTTGTGTTATTATTATTTTTGTCTTAGTAATTTTTTCTTTTTTATTTGTTATTTATTAATTAACTTATCTTTTATTTTTTAATTTTGATAATTACATGACTACTTGGATAAAAATTTTCCCGGCAAAAGAATTTGTGTAAAAAATATTTTGAATGTATGAAAAAATTTTATCGTAATAATCAAAAATATCTACTAGCGAAAGTAAAAATAAATTAATTAGATTTATAAAAATCGGAAATGATCTTATTAATAATATACAATAAATTAAAATAAATAAAAAAAATATTTTCATACAATATTTAAAATGTAAATATTGAAAAAAAAAATGAAATTTAAAATAATATCAACATTTATTTATATTATATTATTTAATATATTAATAAATTATATATAATATATTTTGTATAATATATCTATTAATTATGATATTATTTATATATTATTTATAATATTTATTATGTTAAATTATTAAATTAAATTATTTATCAATTATGAATTAAAAAATATTTATATTAATAATAATAAATTTATAAATTAAAATATAAATATATAATATTAATGAATAAATAATATTAAATAATAATTTTATAATAAATTATGTATATATAATAATGATTTAATTAATAAATAATTAAAATACATATTTCAATTATGTTATTTAATTATTTTAATAATTATGTAATCTAATTAAATAATTAATTTTAAAATTAAATTTAATTATATATTAATAATGTAATAAATGATAAAATATCTATAATTATAAAAGAATTTCAAATTAAAAATGAATATATTATGTGTAAATATTAAATGAATTTTATCAAATATTAATTAAAGATTATAATTAAATAATTATAACATAGTATAATATTATGTAAAAATAATTAAATAATATTAATACATGTAAATAATAAAAAATTTATTAATATTTAATATTAAATTTATTATATAATGTTTTATAATAATTTATATTTTATCTAATAAATATATTATAATTAAATCAATTATGTAATTATAATAATATGTTATAAAATAATTAAATAATGATTAAATTAATTTAATAAATTGTATCTAATTAATTTTATATTTTATTAATATGTCAATTTTATGTATTAGCATAACATTTAGTCATTACAATAAAATGTAATTAATAAATTTTTAAATAAATTTTTGAATTTATCAAAGATAAATGATAAAAGTATTTATAATAAATTTTAAATGAAATATTTATTTATTTATCGTAAATATAGTGTTGTTATAATTTTTTAAAATAATCATTAAATCATTGTTTACATGTAACTATATTTGTATTATTTTATAATGATAAATTTAATTTTAAATATGTTTTTATAACGCTACAGGATGTTTTTTATTTTTTTTGGAAAATTATTAACCAGGATATTTTATTTCAAAATGTATTCAAATGGGAAATTTATTTTTCTAATAATTTCATGATTATGTTTAGTTCTAAAATCCATGTAAATAAATATTTTTGTTAATTTTAAACTTGATCGTGTGTGAATTAAATACACATCGTAATTTTTTTTTATTTTGCTAAATTAAAAAAAATAAATAAAAAATAATAATACAGAAAAAGATTAAAACTGCATAGGAGTTTTAATGACATTGCAGTGAAGCAAAGAGAAACTAATAATAAATAAAAAAATAATAGTTGAAAATAAATAGCATCAAGTTTTGACCAGTTACTCCTTTTTATCATAATAAAATTTGTCGTTTTAAAATTGTCAAACAAACTTTTAATCTCTATACACATATATATGAATACATCAACTATCCAACCTGTGTAAATTTCAACTGTATATTTATATTACTTGATCAAACATAAATAATTTATGAAACTACACGTTAAATAATTTTTTACAACTTTAAATGAATATACATATTAAATTTTTATCATTACAATATTGTAAATAAAAGCTTCAAGTTATTTTTTCAACTTTATTTATATACTCCATGTGAAATAAATATAAATTTTCATTTTATCATTCAAAAAAAAAAAATAAAAAGAATACTCAATTATAAACAGTAGAAAAATAAACTTGAAATTTAAAAAATTAAAAAAAAATATAAATGATAATAAAAAATATTAACCCGACAACAGAATAACATTTATCAAAAATTTCAAGTGAGATAATATTTTGTAAACAAATTGCCAACACATTGTCATGCATGTGAATTTTTATTATGCATTTAAAAAAAATAAAGTAATAAATATTATTTGAGTTTTTATTTTTTTTTCATTGTATATGAAACAGGATTAAAATACCGGATTATATTTTATTAATCGTGTATAAAATACTGGCATTGCTTTTTAAAAATTAGGTGTATATATTGTACCTTTATATACATGAAAAATATAATTTTAAATAATTTAAAAATAGCTATGGAATTTAACACGAGGAGTCTAATCTATTATTATATATTTGGCTAAGAAAACGACATTTAAGTGTATTACGTAATGGAATTTAAGAGAAACGATTAGTAATTCGTTATGGGTCAACCTCAATTTATTTAATATCATTTATTATAAATGGACATTATAAATATTTTATTTATTTTTTCATATATTTAGTCAATGACATCATTAATTAACTCACAAGGATTTATATATTTTTTTAAAATTAATTAGAATCATATTTGCATTTTAAATTTAATCTATTTTTTTTATTTACTATTTATTTTTGTTAATTTAAAGTAGACTGTTTGCCTAGCAAATTTGTATATCCAAATGTTTTTTTTTACTACGTAATTTCATTATAATTTAATTGCTTTATTTGTTCTATTTTTTTTTTTTTTTGTTATTAATTATTTAGTTGGCTAATTATTTTGTCAATATATATTTATGTTTGTTTTTTAAATTTTCGGGGTTTAAATTATGCTTGTAATTGTTTAAATAAACTATTTATTTATGATTTATAATTTTTATTATTACGAAATTTTTTGAGCATAAAATATCTATCAAAATTTAATAACATTTATTTTTTTTTTGCTCATATAAATTTAAATATTTCACGATGTACTTAAATTTTTTTCAAATCTAGCAGAAAAATTTAATTAAAAATTTTATACTTTTCTCAATTTCTCAATAAAAATATATTAAAAAAAAAAAATCATAAAAAATTAAAGTACTATTTTTATGTGACATTTTTTATTATGTCAATTTAATCAACTAAATTATGCTAATAGTTTAGCAGATAGTTCAGTATGACTTTTAAATTTTTTTTTCATATTCAATTTTAAAAAATATATTATAATTCTCATATATATAATTGAGCACTCAGATAAAAAAATAAAAAAATAATCTTCTGCCAAAATTATAAAACAAAAAATTCTTTATCAATAAATTTCAGCTATTTTTTAAAATTAATTTACAAGCAAGTAAAAATAAACAAATAAACAAACAAATAAATAAATGAATAAAAAAAACAATCTCTCTGAAAGATGTGTGTATATATTTTTTGTTCCTTTTAGTAATCAATTGTTATTTTTTTATCAGACAGCAGAGTAAATTCACCAGCTAGCAAGAAGCAATTTACTCTTTTGTACATGGCTGAGGGGTTTGAAGAATCATTGAGTGGTTAAAAAAATAAAACGAAATATGTGACATTATTCTGTATTTTTAAAAAAACGTTTAAGATAATTTTAAGAGTTCTTTCTTATATTGCTTCATCCAAAAAGCATCAACAGATTAAAGCCAACAAAAAATCTTTCACTATTATTTTTACAATAAAATAATCACGATAATATTTTTTTCGCTTGTTATTACTACTGTCGAAATGTAAATATTTCTCTAAAGAAATACATGGTAATTTATTTAGTTGACTGTCTTTATTTATTTATAAAAAATATTGTAAAAAAAAAGGAGGGTATTTGCTGTCTGATCCTGCGCCAAGGTGCACATGCTTTGAAAATTCCAAATGTTATAAAAGTTTGCATTCTGTTATTTTATTTTTCTTTACCATAACTCTTTAACTTGCCAACTTGTTCTTTCCTTATACATATATAAAGTTTTTTTTTTTATTTCAACCCTTAACCCACTCGTTGCTTAACTTCTCCACCCTCTTACTGTTAGTAACTACTCCCCGCATTTCCTCTTTTGCCAACACCCTTCTTTATATAGATATATATCCCATGTCAACCACGTTTTTCTTGTCGACCCCGATGTGCAAAAAGTCAAAGGCAACGTCCACTATGTATTTGTCATTTACTTTTTTTTATTTTTTATCATTCTTGTTGGATAAACTTACAATGCCAAGATTTTTACATAGACTTTTTTTTTTTTTTATCTATGTTTGCATGCACATTTCCAATGGCTTTTTATGTTTTTTTTTTAAATTTCAATTTCTATTCAAAATAAACAAAATAAAATTTATTACAATGATTAAAAAAAATTTTAATCAATGTTGATTAAAGTAAATATAAATTAATTCTCATAATTTTAATTTAATTGTTAAAAAAATAAATAATAAAAAACACAAGATGAAAAGAGAAATAAAATTTAAGCTGAGAAAAAAAATTAAAGTTACGATTTGTTTTTACAGTATATTATAAAAAATAAATTAAATAAATACGATATATATATGTGAAATAAAAAAAGCATGACCTAGTTTGAGCACCAGCATTATGTGCCCCCAACATTCAGCCTTGGTGGTTCAGCATCTAACCCTCAACAACCGCTGCGCCGTCGCTCTTTTACTCTTTGTTTATTGCGCGCGCTTATATTTTATTTAAACATACACCAACATATATCAACAATACAAAAAAATATAAAAAAAAAAAAGCCACGCATACACAGACTTTTTACCATAAAAAAAAAATTTCCTTTTTCATTCTATCATTATGCAGTTTTTTTATAAAAAAAAAAACTTTCAATTCATCGTTGCCAAGTGAAATAGTATTGAAATAAAAAATAAATCATCAAAGAAAAATAATATATAAAAAGGAAAAAAAAAATCTACATTTTAATGATGACATAATAAAATAAATATCTAAATAATTATTTAAACTTTGACTGTAATATTTAGCCCAAAAAAAAATAATTAAATTTGTAATGAAATTAAAATTCTTTGATAGTATTGATTGAGCTTTTTGTGTGCTATATTATTGATTGAAAAAAAAATAATAAAATAACTAAATAAAATAAAACAGATGTGAGTAAATTATGAAAAAAAAAAAATTGATAAAACGAATGGATAAATTGTTACTAGGTAGGGTAAGATTTGTGTTAACTCGAGCTCAACATCTCAGCTCATTGGATAATGAGAAGAGTATGAAGCACCGAAGCGAAATTATTATGTACCTAGATATGAGATGATGCAAAAGGATACAACGCAACCCTATCACCATGAAAATCAATATCACCATTATTTATATTTAATAAATATACAGTATAAATTATAATATAATCCAAGGTCGATTAAATAAACAAATGACCATGAAAATAATAATAAATAAACTCACCAGTAACTGGTGCTTCAATGTCTATCATGGTTTTTTCTGAACGAAGAAGTGCAGCACCATCATTGACAATGCGCAATGCTGCTGCTTCATCAATTCTACCCTCGAGAATGAAATGATGTTTGAGAACATCAGGTCGTGGTCGACCTGTCCTTGCATCAAACACCTCTGTCACAGTCAGCTTATGTGACGGTGGAAATGCCACACCTTTAACACAAAAAAAAATACAATTACATTAATCAATTGTTATTTATCAAAAACAAAATATATATTTTAAAAAAAACTTTAAATTAGTCAAGTACAAAATTAATTATATAAAAAATTAATATTTAAAATTGTAGATGTTAATTAATGGACAACCTGGTGCTCTTGGATAATCATCTGGTTTTAAAGATTTTGGTTTTGATGAGTATCTTATTTTAATTGGACTAAAAGTGTCTGATTGATTTGATTTATCAATTCCAGTTGATGATTTATTAACTGGAGTTGATTTATCAATTAAAGTTGGTGATTTATCAACTGAAGTTGATGATTTAGCAATTGGAGTTGATGATTTAGCAATTGGAGTTGATGATTTAGCAATTGGAGTTGATGATTTATTAACTGGAGTTGATTTATTAATTAAATTTGGTGATTTATCAACTGGAGTTGATGATTTATCAATTGAAGTTGATGATTTATTAACTGGAGTTGGTGAATCATCAATAAGAATTGGTGATTTATCATTTTTTTTAATTGATATTTCATCAATAAAAATAATACTATCATCAGCATCATCAGCAAGAAATGTTGAATCAAGATCAAGGCTTGAAGTATCATTAATTGATAATTTATTTGGTGTTAAATCATCTTGATAATCAGTATCAATTTTACGCTGACAACTTGGAGTAGCTATTGATGACATTGCATCGAACCAAAATGTCGTATCAATTTCTGAATTTTCAGATTCATTATACAATTGTTGAATAAAACTTTCTTCAATTATTTTCATCTGTTTATCAGTTACAATATCACCCAGTTGTTCATGAACAGCTTTTTTTAATATTTCTTCACCAAAATCTGGCTTTTCATTAACTGTCATGTTTACAATATTTTTTTCTTCATTTATCTCTTTGTTAGAAGTAGAATTATCTTCTTCATCATCAAGATCTTTCATATCAGAAACATTCATCTCTAAAAGATCAATATTATCAACTTGAGATTTTTTTCCAAGTGAATTATCATGTGCCAAAAATAACAAAACATCAGACACAACTTCAAGACGATTTGTCAATCCCAATTGTTCAACTGAAATTTCATCATCATGCTCAACATCAGTCATTGATGATTCTGATAAAAATGAATTAATTCTTTCTGATGACATAGATCCAAAACCAGATGATGTTTTATCCAGTACATCAATTGAATTATCAAAAATACTTTGATCATTTGATGAATTTGATTTGAATGATTGAACAAATAATTTACGTCTATTATGCTCATGTTGAAGTGCAGTTATTACTGTATCATCATCAAATGAACGTGATGAACCACGTACAAGATTAATATTTTTACATGACAAACGACGTTGAAAAAATTCACTTATTTCTGTTGAAGTTTTTTTAGGTGTTGGTGTTTGTAATTGAAGTTTCTTCATACGATTGATAAGTTGTTCAATTGATGGTGGTAAATATGCTCTTGGAGTTTTGAAAAAATTATATTTATCAGCTGGTGTTTTTGTTGTTGTTTCTGTTGTTGTTTTTTTAACTGGTGTTTCTTCTAGCTCTATCAGCTTTACATCACGATAAGACGCCATGTTTTATTTCACTTGTTAAATTCAACAATTAAATTTTGTTTTTTTTTAAATTTTAAAACAACAATGTGATGATTTTAATTCAACAATAGTTTTATTATTTATTTAGATAATTTATAAAACACTTTATGGTATTTTATAGGCTTTGTGAGATAATAATTACATGAGAAATGCAAATGAATCAATTGATGAACCAATACGTGACACAGCAAAAGGGGAAAAACAGGGAAAAAAGTCAATCCAGTTTTACCAACTTAGTTTCTTAGAAATCTCTATAAATCTCCAACAAATTGAAACACCTGATTGGTTGAATATTAATTTTTTAAACCAATCAGTTTATACAATTTAATTAAACAATTAATTGTCAATTTAAAAATAATTTTAATAATTATTAATAAATTAAATGGGTTGATAAAATTTTATATTATAAAAATGCAAATTTTGCAAGAAAAAAATTATTATTATCTGTCTATTTTTTCTTTATAATCTGGAGATTAAATTTATTGATTTTAATATAGCATGTCGGATAATATTTCAACAAAGCCATACAATGAAATTCAATATATAAATTTTTTTTAATTATATATTTTATTGTTGAAATGAATTTATTTATTAAAAAAAAAAAAAAAACTATTTTGTTCTTTTGTACCGACGAAATTTCTGGGAATTATATTCTAATTTTCATGGAAAAAAATAAAATAGATATGAATGAAAAATAATAATTTACATGGAATAATAATTTATTAGTTTTATTGATTTTATTAATTTATTAATTACATTGTTGCTACGTTTGATGAAAGTGGACTAATTATAATTACAAAAAAATTTAAATTAGTTTTTTGTTTTTAACTATGTAACATGGATTTTTGAAAATTAAAATTAATTTTTTTTACACTAGCTAATATTTAAATAATATATTATATATACAAACAATTATTTTTATCTTAAATAAATATTAAACAATAGACAAACACAATAAATATTTTTTTTTTTTACAAATACAAGATAAAATATTTGTTTAACACTTGAATTATCTTTGATAAATTAATGTCAAGATTTATTAATCGTTAATCATTATCAAGATTGTTTAATATCTTGATTATAATTACGATGAATTAATGATGATCAAAGTAATTAATTTTTGATAATAAATAATCTTGATCAAGTTATTTACTCGACAAAAGATTTATTTATTTATCTATTAATTTTTTTTTTTTGTTTTTCTAATTAAAATTGGTTATCTTAATTTTTAAAATAATACCAAACTGTAAATATTTAACAAGTAGTTTTTTTTTTATCAAATAAAAATAAATTAGAAGTTAGAATTTTGTTTACTAAGATAAACCTCATTCATATTCAGCTGATTTTTTTAAGTTTTAAAACGAAAAACAAATATTATTTACTCGTTGAAATTGTTATTAAAAATTTCATAATATTTAAAAATAATTTATACAAAATTAAACGTTGATAATCTACTTACAATGATGAAAAAATTTATGAAAATTAATTAACAAGTGTTGACTTAATGACAATAAAAACAAAGCAAGTTTATAGATTTGTTTGTTTTTATAAAATAACAATTCAATTATTTCTTTTTAATTATATTTTTTTTTTGCTTTTATTTCTGTTTTTTTTTTCTTTTTTTGTTATTAATTCTTTTATAATAAATATGCATCATGTACTGGCAATAAATTATAAACAATTAATAACAAAAAAAAAGTAAAAAATAAAATGAATAAAGCTGAAAAAAAATAAATAATAATTTCGAAATATTGCAAATTATTATTCATAAATTTCGAAACATTTGTTTAAATAATTTTATAAATTTTACAATTCTCAAAATGACATAATAACAATATTATTCAATGACAAAGAATTAAATTTTTTTAAATAAATATACTGCATAATTTCAGCTGCCAAGTTATAAAATATCAATAAAATAAATTTTTGTCAAACGATATAAATTTCAGTTGAAAAATAAAAAAAGATAAATAGAAATTTAATTATTTCAGTAATAAAATAATTGAATATATCTCAACCAATATTATTTTTAAATAAAGTATAAAATTTTATAATAAAAAAATATAATATTTAATTAAATTTATGAAATATATTCGTTTCAATTTACTGAGAAATAAATCAAAATTTCTTTTTTATTTTTTAAATATTGTATTAATTGCAAGTTGCTAATTTTTCGAATATAATTAATTTTAATGATGACACTTTTAGCTGCATAGTTTATTAATTTATGTTAATTAATTTCGTGTCCTTGATGAGTAATCGTCATTGAGAGAATAAAAACATCGACGATCTCCCAGCATCGTCATCTTGATATTTTTGTTAACGATTAAACATCTTGACAATTTTCCATATCTGTAAACATTTATATTCATTAATCATTATTATAAACAAATACGAACAATAATTATACTGTAGTTTAATTTAATGATAAACAATTGTTGGTTGAAAATTATTTAACAATTGATTGTTGAGCTAATAAACAAATATGATTCATGAAAGCAAGTCTTCAATGTGGATAACTTTTATCATGTGATCGAGCCAAAATATATTTATAAATAGAAATTAACTTGACAAAAACATACAAGAGCTTCAAAAGCTAATTGTGATTTATTTTTTTATTTTATTTTGAACTCTATTTTATTTAAATTATTATGTCATTATTAAATTTTTAATTCAATAAATTATTTATAATAAATACTATTTAGATTTGACTTGTAAATTTAATAAAAATCACGAGAATTATTCTTTTTATTCAAGTTAAAATATTGTTATTTAAATTTATAAATATTTATTATTATTTTTTGATAGTTTAAAATATTGTTTAACAAATTTAGAAATTATTAAATCGAAAAATAAAGAATAGATATTTTCGGTTTTTTTTTTTTTCAAGTTAGTAAATTGTTAAATTGTTTTAAAAATAATATTAATTGTTTATCTTTTTGATAATTAATTATTATAAATTGTTAATTAAAATATAAATTATTGGGTAATTGGTACATCATCTTTGAGTTTAATTTTATATTTTAAAAACTCACCATAAAACTTTTGATTTTGGTTTTTTTTTTCGTTGAAAAATTAAGCTGATTTTCAATGGTTGCAAGATTATTCATCTTTTTTATTTTTTTTTTACAACTTGTTTGTTACTATGTCAACTGAAAAATAAAATAAATTAATTAACAAATAAATTAATTTTCTAAAGTTAGTTTTAAATTTGTTGATATTATTAAATTTATTCTTTTTTTTTGTCGATTTTTCACGTTGAAAATATAAATAATATGAAAATTAATTGTTTGGAAATTTTAATTATGATAATTAAGTACACAAAATTTGCGGTTTAATAATTTATTAAAATTAAAAATAATTAGGACTTTTATTTTGCTTTCATAACAATGTCATAAGGTCAACATTTATTACCAAAAAAAAAAAACTAAATTTACTCCAAAAAAAAAAATTAAAACTTGAAAAAAAAAAAAAAAAATTATAAAAATTTTAATATAAGTATAAATTATTTATAAAAAAAAAAAAAAAAAAAAAAAATAATTTTCCCAGTAAATAAATCAGAATTCAATGAAAATTCTTGAAAATTTTTCAAGTACTAAAATAAATTAAATCAAATAAAAATTTAACAATGAATTATTCATTTTTTCAAAAATTAAAATTCATACATTTTTCTGAGATTAAAATTGAAAATGAATTTTAAAATATTTTATTCAATTGAAAATTAATCTTATAATAGATTTTTTTTCCATAATAATAATAATAATGATTGATTTTCTTGATAATTTTTCTGTCAAAATTCAAGCTAATGTTGTTAATTAATAATTTATTGAGAAAATAATTTACTTACTTTGTTGTTTGATTATCACGTTGTAATTTTGTTGCACAATAAACAATAATAATGACAAATATTATTGTTTATTTAACATAAATATATTACAGATTAACACCACAAACACGTGTTACCACCCCAGGGAACATGGCGTAATAAAACACAATGAAAAAAAAAAAAAAAACCAATTAAAATGGAAATGACCTTGGTAGTGTATTAAAGATGGCGCTCGATATTACATAAAGGCGCTAAAATTTAAAATCAATAATACACTTAATAATTTGTAAATAAATATTTTCCATAGAATAAGTATTCCAAGATAACGATAAATATTTAAATCGATATTTAAACTATTTATTTATATATAAAAAATTGAAGGTAAAATTACTATTCAATATTTCGATGTATTTTTTAAATTTAAAAAACAAATATCTTTGATAAATGACATGAAAAAATATATAATCGATAAGAAACAATCAGTTATTATTGGCAATCAGCCAGATGAATATTTTATTTCCATCATGTTATGTCATCAGCTTCACTCAGATTTTGATAAATCATTTTTTGGATGGGGTAAGTTGAAGTGCAACGAGGCAAAGTTTAAGTAAAAAAAAAAAAACAATATTGTAAAAAAATATTGTAAATAGAACATAAAAATATGATAAAGTTTTGCTTAAATTACACAGCTGTAATCATTATTAACAATTTGTCTCGAAATAATTATTTTATTTATAACAAAAGTAATGAAAAAACAAAAAAAAAAGAAAAAAAAAACAAAGAAAAAATCAATTTATTTTAAAAATTTATAATAAATATTTAAACGCTATTAAAAATTTATTATAAATAATTTTTTCTTTTCTGCCAGACAATGAGAACAAAATTATACAAATGAATCAATAATAATAATATAAATTAATTAACCACTAATAATTAAATAAATAATTACAAAAAAAAAAAAAGTAACTTTTCTATAAATGCCACAAATTAAATTTATAAAAATAAATTATTTATAGTTAAATAATAATAATGATAATAATTTTTTTTATATTGTAAAACACTTTTGAAAAATAATAAATTATTATTATTTATATGTATTTTTATTCCACGCATGATCCTTGAATTATTACAAGCCGTATACTCAGAGGGTTGACACGCTTCATTAAATTATTCCCTTCACAAATTGTGAAAAATCATTTCTTTTTTTTTTTTATATGTATTTATTTATTATTATTATTTTATCATGAATTGAAAATGATGAGATACATATCTCGAGGGGTAATAATGATGTTGGAGGGTTATTTCAAAAATAAAAATAAACTTGAAAAAATGTATATATTTTTAAAACTCGAAGGGAATTTTTATTTTAAAATTTTTTTTTCGATAAAATATATTGATTTTTTAGAGTGTAATTGAGAAGGATAAATATCTATTGAATATATTAATTGTATAGCGGATGATTCACTTAAGTATCGCCGGAAAAAAAAAAATTATTATTGAAAAATAAAAAAAAATCCTGGAAATTTCAATGAGGTCTTTATTGTGGCAGAGGTCACAAAAGTTGGCGCATGAATTTCAGTTGGTTAAAGAGGGTTGAAAAGAAAATGAAGAAAATAAAAAAAAATAAAATTTAGAATTAAGGGTATATTATGTGCTGTATGGATGTGTGTGAAAATAGAAAAGGGGGTTGACGATGAGAGAAAGTATGTGGGTCAAGAGGTCGAGAAACCCCTAACGAAAATTTTGGAACAAGTTTTGTCATTTATAAATTGTTGTTCAACAAAGAAAGACAGGAAAAATAAAGGAAAATTTGTACAATGAAAATATCAGTTAATTTATCAAGATTAACTATAAATTTAATTAATTAATTAAATTTTTTTTTTTATTATCAAAATATTAAATACTTGTTTAATTTATTTTTCTATTTTTCTTTTGAATTTATTTTTCTATTTTTCATTTAAATTTATTTATTTATTTATATATTATTTTTTTTTATAAATTTGTAAATTATTAAAATAACAAAATAAAAAAAAAACAAATAATATAAATAATTTAAACAAATTAAAATTATAAATTTTACAAATTTAAAAAAAAAAAAAAAAAACAAAAAGACAATTTATTTTAAATAAATTAAATTATATAAAAAAAAATAATTTTCATAATCTTTTTACAATACCACAATAAAAACATCTAATATTAATTAAAAATTAAAAATTATTATCAAAATTAATTAGCCGTATTAAATAAACAAAAATTAAGTAAAAAAAAAAAAAAAATTAAAAAAAAGTTTTTTAAAAAAATACAAAACATTGTAAAAAAAAAAAATGAATAAATAGATAAAATAAAAAAAAATAACCATTTTACTATTATATATGAGTATGTGTATAGGTGTATAAGTGGAATAAAAATATGCCAACACTGGAAGTGAGTGGAAAAACAAGGGATTGTAGTATGATAATGCAAACGCGGGGAAAGAGTCATAAAGAGAGCATCATCCCCGAAGAAAATTGCAGAGGGTTGGCTGGCAAAGAAGGGTGCAACAAAAGGGGAAATAAACCACCCTTCATCCCCTCAATACATACACATAAATACACACACACACAAACATACATAGTAAAAGACTAAAGATATGGGTCAGAGGATGGACCGGACGGAATATTGATCTGCGGGTAAAGCGACGCGATAGCTGTCTGCTGGTTTTTCTCCAACTATCCTTATATATATGTATATACAACTCATTTTAATTTTATTTTTATTATTTATTTATTTATTTTTTTTTCTTTTTGTTATTTTCTTTTCTATTTTTCTAGTTGTATTATCGAGTAATGGATATGTGAACTAAACGTTTTACCATGGTTTGTATATACATCATCCCCCATACATGTTTTTTTTTTTTTCTTTTTTAAATTATTATTTATGTATTTGTAGCTTGCAAATATATGTACACAAGTTTATTCATTTTTTCCCTTACATTTTGTTTAATATATGTGTGTATATGTATTTTTTTTTTTGCTTGTATTTTTTGTGGATACATGTTGACATGCAATGGACTTTGACATTATCAAGTTTTTAAACATACATTTATTTGAATAATATTATATTAAAATAATATTTAAATTTTTTTTTTTTTTTTATGGAGGTTGTATAACACCTTGTCAAATTGTTTTATTGATCGATTTTTTTATTTTATGTTGTATAGATTATTTGATTTTATGTTTTTCTGATTTTTTTTTTTGAAATTTTTTTTTTTTTTTATTTTCAGGGAAATGTTGGATTAGGGGTTGATTAATTTTTTGAATTGAAAATTAATTAGATTTTGATTTGAATTATTAATTTTTGGATATTTTTTAATTTATAGATTTTTATTTTGGGGTTTTATGGGGATTGTGACAGTTTGTTGATTTAACAAACCGTGAAGGCATAAAATTGAAAAATTATAAATTCAAAATTCATTTCAAATTTTCAATGTTTAAAAAAAAACTTTTTCAAATAATTTTTTTTGCATTTGGTTAATTAAAATACCAACTTATTCATTTAGTTAATTTCAATAATTAATTTCTAAAATTAACAATAAATAATCACCAATTACTAATTAACAATTTTCTTGCTTTTTATTTCCAACTAAACAAAAATTTTTTATTTCAATTGTTAATTATTAATTATTATCTTTCAAAATTAACTTTAAAAATACACAACTAAAATTTCTCATCTCAGTTAAACCCCCCTTGTTAAAAAAAAAAAAAAAAAAACTAATTACAAAAATCAATGAATCTGTATACAACTAAAACAACTAATAAATATTTTCATCTCGATTTCCTGTTTTAATTATTAATTTTCCATTCAAGTTTATATTAATCCCTACATTTTAATTTAATTTTTTTTTCATTATCCCTGTATTGCTACTGTGTGTATACATAGACAACATAAATAACAATATATATTTACTCTGAATTATGAAAAGATTTAGCAAGACATAAATGAAGATGTTAAGACAATTTTTTTTTTTTTTTTCGAGATTTTTATTTTATTTTTTCCATCTTCACCCTCTACTTATTTTTTATTATTTTTTTATTTATCTTTTTCTATAGTATTTCTTCAATCTTTATCTTCATTTTGTTTTTTTTTTTTTTTCTCTTTACTATGTTCATCATGCTGTATTATTATCATATTATCGAGTAAAGACAATCAAAGTTCGACGAACTCGTTGTCAATCTTAACACTTAATATATGCATCCGACAATGTTTATGTATGTGTGTTATGTATTATTATGCTATGTAATTTTAACATTACCTAGAAATAATATATAAATTTGTATGTATATATTGCAACAAGGACTTGAACGATGACGATTGTCTGTGATAAGAGGAAGTCACGTTCTAGGTCGTCAACGTAATTCGTTTAGCTACACTCTATATACTCACTAACACCTTATATATATATTTTTTTTAACTCTTTTTTTACTTTTTTACCTTATCAACATTATTATTTTTTTTAATAATTATATCATTGACACACATTTAATTTTTCTACCATTATTTAAAAACCAAACAGTAAAAAAAAAAAAAAAAAAAATCATTAAAAATATTTATGCTCTATACTTAATTAAATATTTAATTGAAATGTAATTAAAAAATTTTTTCCTTTTATCTATTAACTGAATGATCTAAAAAAAATATATATATTAATTTATTTATATAAAATTAATTAATATAAAAAAAATAAAATATAAAATTTGTTCGAAAAATAAATTGAAATTTCAATTTAAAAATTGTTTTTAAATATATATATTTTGTAAATTATTTATAATTAAATTAGTTGATATATTTGTTTATAACTTTAATAAATTATTTAAAATTTTTTTTGGATTTTTTTTTTTTTTTGATTTAAGTGGTTAATGGTGGTGTTGAAAGACAAAGCATGTGTTAGATGACAATGGAAAACTATTTGACTTGTCGTAATAAATTGTATATTTCAAAAATAAAAATAGATGATATATTAATAGTAATTTATATTGCAAGTATGTTGGTACTTGAAAATAAATATAACAATAAAATTTTATTATAAATAAAATAAATATTGAATAAAGATAAAAAAGAAAAGCATATATTTTATAGAAATTATATTTGATAATGCAAATTTCATTTTTGTTTTTAGATGATATATTTATGTGAATAAATTACTAATATAATATTTTATTTGTCGTATGATTATACTATTGAATTCTATAATTGGGCGAGGACATACAGATCACGTACGATATTGACCTTAATAACAAGTCAATCAGCAACCACACCACATCGACTTCAGTGTTCATTCATGTTTGAGTTTCAATTGGAAATACAATTTTCACATATATATTTCCTCATGTATAAACAATCTATCGATACTCCCATGAAACTTGATATATATTTTTTAATTTTTTTATATATTAATTTACATGTTTTTCAATTAATAAAAATGTTTTTTTTTTTTTCAAAATTAAATTTCTTTTTACTTTAAAAAACAATCCATCAAAATTATATTTAAAATTCATGAAATTAATGTTTTTAAATTAAGAAAAATCGGTATTTTGAAACTTGATAGAAATATAAAATTATATTTTTAAATTTTAAATTGTATTTTTAAATTTAAATAATAATTTTTCATTAAGAAAATTTGTATTATTAATATTCGAGGTTTTTTTTTAAATTTTCAATTGACTATATTCATTGTAATAAAATTAAAATGAAAAAATAAATTATTAGTAATGTATTTAAAAAATTTAAAAATATAGGTGATACGTTTATTGAAGACGGCCATTGATTATAAACTACTTGCGACAAGTATCGATCTATACTGCCATCTGTAATGTGGCAAAAAATTGAACTAACGTTGATACACGTGTGGATGTCACTTGCCTTTTTGCCCATCAACCGCACCTTTTTTTATTTTTCATCCCTTAAATATAAATATAAAATTTACAATATATTTCCTCTCTCTCAATTTATGATTATCCATAAAATCATTAAACTCATAATAAATGAAAAAATAAATTTATTTTAATTTAAAAAACCTTTTTGAAAAATTATTTAAATGCTTCTCTCTCAACCAAGTAAATATATACTTTTTTTTTAAATTAAATGTTTACTTAGTGAAGAAAAAATGTCACTCAAGTATCTTGAACTTCATCAAAGTTAAACGCTTCTGTTTGCATGAAATAGAAATTTTTTAAATTCAAAAAAAAATTATCATATAAACAATGTTGTATAACGTTTTTTTTTGTAAAGATAATATTGAGCTTTTTTTTGTATTTTGTTATATTTTGATGCATGATAGAATATCATGATACTGGAGAACAAATTGAATCGAACAAAAAGGATAAAATAGCTTTAATAAGAACAAAAAAAAAAAAGTGCCATTTTTCATTGCGATTACACCGGGTTTTACCTATCCTCTTGGGCAACTTGCTATAATCTACGTCTCACCGATTGAAGCAATTTTTCACCAAGTTGACAATTTATTCGTTCTAGTCTCACAAACTCAAATTGATCCTTACCTGAAACATAAATAATATACAAAAATTATTATAAATTAAATTGAAAATATTAAATAAATTGACATGACAAATGTGCAATTGAAAAATAAATAGAAAAAAAATTGACAAAGATAGAAAAAAAAATAAGGTAAATTGTTTGTAAAGAATGAAAAAGTAAAATAAATAAATAAATTTATATAAAAAATTTAGGGGGGATATTATTTGAGGGTTGAAAAAGACGACAAAATAGATTGACGCAAGCGCGAATACATCGATTTGATTGTGGGGTGTATAAAGCTCCAACAGAACAATGTTAATATCTCGTACAACTAAGTTGACTGTTGAACTAAACGGCCGAATTTATATCAATTAATTATTATTCTTATGTTAATAAAGTTACTTTGAATATCAATAAAATCCATTAAAATAAAATACAAAAAAGAGGAAACACAAAAAAAAAAAATTTATTTATTCAAAAAATAAAAATATATTGATAAATTAAAAAAAAAAAGGATTAAAATTTTAAATTAAAATGTAAATTTATGTATATTTTTTATTATTGATTTATAATTTTTTATAATTTAAGTGTTGTTTGTAAAATTAATTACAAATAATGTTTAAAAAAAATAGATTTATTTGATATTTAAAAATTTCAATTTAAAAATTTTAAATTGTGTTGTAAATTAAATTAGGAATATTTCATTTTATTAGAAATAATTGTAAAGATAATTAGCGAAAAGAAAGGGTTTATATTGTAAAAAGAAAAATTAATGAATCAATTTAACATTGCAATGAAAAAAAAGTTGACCCAGTACAAAAAAGAGAGAAATTTATCAGGACCAATTTGAAAAAAAAAGGAAAATATTTATGTATAGTTATGAATAAAGCAAAATCCTAACATTACAAGGTTGCCAGTGGATATATTGATCCGACTGCAAGCTCCATCTCTCTGTTAAAGCACGAGTTCAACATAGAACTAGTTTATTTTTTATATAAAAAAATATAAAAATGTATATAATAAATTTATCTAATAAACTCTCCCCAAAAATATAAAATTATAAACGTCGTTTTTTTTAAATTAAAAAGCTCAATAATTGTCAGAAGAATTAAATAAATAAATATATTAAAAATTAAGCTCTAAAGAAGATAAATTAGTGTTGTATTTTATGAGCTTTTATAATTTTTCAATAATAAAAAATTATTAAATATTAATATTTAATAATTTTGATGAAACAAGTTTTAATTTATGAAATTGAATTTTTTCATTTGAGAATTTATGGGTTTTATGTGTCGTTTAATTATTGGATATTTTTGTAATATTTAATTTTCAAATTGAAAAGAATTATTAATTCATTTTGCAATTTTAAATGATGGTTTATTATTGTTATTTTATCGTCTTCACCCTGATAAACAATATAGGCTCACCTGTTGATGCGTGCTCAAGGATTTAGACCAAGGACGAGCGTGCGCTTTTCATATAAAATATATAAAAATATTTAAAAATAAATATATGCAATTTATCTAATACCGTTGCCCTTTTTATTCCTAATATTATAAAAAAAAAAAAAAAAAAATCTATCGAAGAATTATTGATATTTTATTTATAAATTAAATACCAAAAGAGAAAAGATCAAAAAGTAATTTTTCTAAATTCGGAAATATTAAGTATATGAAATGGTTAAATATATCTGCAAATTAATTATTAATTTATGAAATTTATATATCTCATGATATTGTCTTTTCATTTCTAATATAAAAAAAAAATTGTAACAAGTTAGACATAATTTATTTATAAATTAACAAAAATAGAAAAATTAATTTTTATAATTTAAATTTTCTTTCATTTATTTACAATAAAATTGGGAATTGAATGCAATTTATTTATTAATAATAATTATTTATTTATCTAATAATTTATTAAATAATCTAATAACTCATTTCTAATAAAAAAATAATGATAACTATCAGCAATTTATTTATAAATTAAAAAACAAAAAAAAAATATAAAAAAAAATTCCTGTTAGCTTGAAAAAAATAGAAAAAATAATATTAATATTATTGTTTATTAAAAAAAAAAAAATGGATAATTAAATTAACTAAGTTTATTGAGAAATAAACATTCTAAAATTATATTAAAACTCAATGTTTATACAACAAGCCAATTTAGATTAATTGTATAAAATTTTTCATTTATTTTGTTATTTTCTATTTTGTTATTTTTTATTATAAACAGTGAGTTATAAAAATTAAAAGACAATATTTTTTTCAATATATTATTTTAAATTCGTGATAAAAACGACAGTTAACTGTGCATTTATATTTTATTATTATTATTTTTTATATGCCTACAAGAATGACACAACTAAATCAACAATTCTTCCTCATACCATTTATCTTCTATTTTTAAAAATTACATAACAATTTTATTTTTTTTTCATTTTCATTTATATACTTTGTTTGTCAATTATATATACCTATATATTTCATTATTTTATATATTTTTATTTCATGATAAAATAGGGAGAATGAGAAGATAAATAATAGCATTGGATTTACACGTTTATAAATTAATCCATCTAAGAATAAAACTTTCAAAGTAAGATTGACTATGTGGTAGTTAAAAATTTGTAACTTTACTAACATCCAAACATATTTCTAAAGATGAACACTATTTAAAAACTTGATAAATATATTTTTAAACTTTATATATCAATTGTCAATTGTGTAATTAAACTTTAATTGCAATTTTAATTTCCAAGAGTTTTTTTTATAAATTAATGTTACTTTTTCTTGTTACTTTTTCTATAACAATTATTTAAAATTATAATAAAATCCACAAGATTTATTAAAGCAATATTTACAATTTATTAGAATAAACATATTATTTATTTTTAAAATCATTGTAATTGCTTTGTCACTAATCTGATAAGCCCCTCGATAAACAATTATTATTTCTTTATAGAAATATAATTCGATCTAAATATAAAAAAAAATATCAAACGTAAATATAAAAGTATATTATAAATAATAATAAATGACATTTGAAGAAAAAAAAAAGTTTAAGGGTAAGTATTTCAAAGTGATTCAAGAAATACAATTTTCTAGTCAATTTTTACGAGGCTTCTGGCACTGTAGTAAAACTTGACAAGATTAAAGATACCCTATAAAAAAAAATTAAAGTAAAAATGAGATAATCAAATCAAACATTTTTTTCATCATCGTACAATAAAAATATAAAAATAAATATTTAATAAAATGTTGTCTATATGAATCACCAAAAAAAAAATTAATAAATCAATAAAAAAAATGAGAAATAATTTAAATAAACAAATTAAAGTTTAAACAAAAATTTTTTTTTTGATGGAAAATTAATTGAACAAGTATTTCTATGTTTTTTTTGAAAAATGTTAATATGGTTTTGATAATATAATTTTTACCAATGGTCATATATAAAATTGTGAGTGTTAAAACAGTGAAATGGTTAAGTAAAACGAGCCAAATGTAGTTGGCCACCCGGCCAAATGAGTTTGTTTGTGTCTATTATTACACTCCAGCCGGCCATGAGCAACTGTGTGTTCTGTTTTCACCAACTAAACTTTTTTTTTTATTATTATTAATATTATTATTTATTTTACTACTGATCTACTGAACCCTAACCGACACGCGGTATTTAAAAAAAACTTGGAGAAATAACTCCAAGACAGTCAAAGAAAATAAAAACTATATGAAAAATAAAAAAAAAATTGAAAAGTTTTAAGAGTCACTGGGAAGTCCGGCTGTTGAACATGATTATACTCGATATCTAAGCTCCATGACCCCAAACACCCACACGAGAAAAATAAGTTAAAAAAAAAAAAATAACAAAAGCTTTTCCGACAAAACACGAGCCTCAACCCGGAAACTCAAGGTTCCGTTTTTTTTTTTTTTTTTTTCCTTTTTTTTGCTGGAAGTATGATAGTGTACACTGTCACTCAATTTTTTTTTTTTTTTTTTTACTGTTATTTGTCATGCTCAGTTGATATTACAAAAATTAAAAAAAAAAAAAAACATTTTATTATAATTTATATATTTCCGAAAAAGAAAAAAAAAAAAAATTCTTTGAGATTTTTAAAAATGAATATTCATTGATAAATATTTATTTTTTTTCGAAATATAATTTGAATAATTTTGAATAACTTAGTTGATATATTCAAAGGATTGTTGAAATATATTTTTTTTATTTATTGTTTTTATGTTGGAAAAAAATTGACGACACATGTGTTTTTTAAAATTTTACATGTGTCGTTCACGTGGATGTACTGTCAATGTCATAGTGAAAAAAAAAAATTGGCTAAACCAATGAGACACTTGAACGTGTGTAAAATATAAAAAAAACATATAATAATAAAATTAGGAAGAAAAAAAAAATAGATTAATTATGCTGAATATGTGTTGAGAAAATTTTATTAATGGGATTGGAGTGCATTATACCCATCTTTGAATAATTCAACGTGGAATAATAATCAGTGAATATCAGGTTAACAATAGGTCATCAGAATATATTTCCCTAATTTAATATGATAAGATAATAAAAATAAATAAAACATTATTAACCGTCAATATATATTTTTTAAAAAATTTATTTCAATTTAAACTTTTCAGATACAAAAAAATTATAATTACATTTGCAATTATCACAAATTGATATTCATTTGGAGCTTCGACAAATATACGAGTTATTCATTTAAATTTTTATCAAACATGTGCAACTTGTCCTTTTAAAAACCTCTATTCTAAAAAAAAAAAAAAAGAAAAAATTAAAAGGCAAGCAATGTAATGAAAAAAAAAAAAAAAACGTAATGTGTTTAAACGACAATTCAAGTGGTTGAACACTTGTGATTGTGACCAAGATGTAAATGGATGTAGCACAAAAAAAAAAAGTCGACATAATGTATTTGCATTTATTATTTACCGAGGTATACAATTTTTTTTTTTTTTTCATATTTATTTTTTCACTCTCTCGGTATGATTATTGGCGTAGGTGTTATATGGCTTTATATATGAAAAAAAAAAATAAATAAAATTCACAATAATATGATCTCTCGAGATATAACAAAAAAAAAATTTCTAATAAAATATTTTCTGTTAGAAATATAATAAATTTTATATATTTAATAAATTTTTTTTTTCTACAATTTATTTCATTTAAATGATTGTTATAAATAATAGAAAATTTTATATTTTTTTAATGAAATATAATGCATGATTTTAAAATTGTTGAAATAATTTTTGTATTTTTATTATACCAATAAAATTATTTAACACATCCACAAATTCCTGAAAATTATTTTCAACATTTTTTATTATTTATCATTAATTTATTATTGTTTTTTAGTAATAATGTTATCATCATTGCATAAATTGAGCTTTCAGATTGTTCTATGTCTAACCCAGTTTTTCATAAAGAAGATATATTTTTACACTGGAGGCTATTTATCACAGGACATTTTTCAACATTGTTCTTATTTTCCTTGAGAATTTTTTATATTTTTCCAAGACAAGAATATCTACTTAAAGTTTTAAAAAACTAACACACCTGTGTTGTATAAAAATATGTTATAAAATGTTAAACAATTTTACTTTTAAAATTATTGTCATAGTAACCTTGGCTATATATAAATTGAATAAATATTTGACAATTTTAAATTAAATTTTCGAGTATAAAAAAAAGCTTGTAATTGAATACTTGATATAACTTGACCTTAGAAATAAAGTGTTCCATCAGTTTGTCGAATTAGATAGCTACAAATTATGTCTCTTGGGAAGCCAAGTATATTTCGCATTCGAATAATTCACTTTTATCAAATATCTATGTATTTTCATTATTATTATTTATTTCAATTTACCTCAAGATTATATGTCGTCAATTGAATTCTTTTTTATCATTTTTTCTTCTCAACTAGATCATGTTACAATGACAGATAAATAAAAAATAATAATATAATTTATAAAATAGTAGGAGAAAATTCAAGGAGACTATTTCAATGATAAATAAATTGACATTAAAAATATATATTAACATGCCAAATTGTTGATAAGTTTACAATTGTTTAGCTCAAATGTGGAACGTTCAAATGAATTTTTTTTCTTTCGATATTTATGTGGTTAGCATTTAACCACCCACGTGGGTTTTTCTTTTATTTTTTTTACCATTTTTTTTGTCAACATCCCGGAATAGTTGGACCCTTATGTAAATGTATTTATTTATTTTTTAAAATTATTTTTATACATTTATAAATGACTCGATTGCTGTGATAAAATAATCGTCAACTGAAAAATATATTTGTATTTTTTAATTTATTTATTTTAATTGAATATTCTATGTATAGATTTTTGAGTTGTTTTTTTTTTTTAATGCATTTTTAGTGCATGATTTAATAGGATGTTATTTATTTGAATTTTAATAATAGTTTATTTTATGTTTTAACTTTTGTAAATCGTAGAAATAAAATTTGAAAAATAATAATTTACAAGAATTATAAATTGTTTATTTTAGTTTGGGTTTTATATTTTTGTGAAAATTAATTCACAATCGTTTACGTAATTTTAGTAATATATATATTGAAATTAATTATAAAAAATAAAATGTTAAATAAAAAAAATTTAATCATTGATAATTTTTTATCGTAAAAAATAAAGCAACTACATGATTGCTTTAATAAAAAAAAAATCAACAAATAAAATTAGCCAATATGTTAATTAACAAATAAATAAAAATAAACAAAACAAAAAAAAAATAAAAAAAAAGTATTAATTTTACAATAAAATCATATAAAAAAATTAATAAAAAAACTTTCATTTAATTTTGTAGAAAAAAAATAAGAGGCGCGGCCACAAAATATGTAAAGAAAAATTGAAAGAAAAAAAAAATAATAAAAAGCACGAGATGACGATGGTCTCGGAAAAATGGAAAAGCGTGACTCGAGGGCCGGCTTGGTGGTCGATATCAATGGCGCCGCGACCCCGCGGAGAAAATCAATCTCGGCTCGACGCCGGTCGGCCTTGTTTTCACATACGAGGGCACTCCTATGGTCTCTTTAAATACCCTTACACATAAAATTTAACATAAATTAAATATTCACCAAAAATATCAACAAATTTAAATTTAAAAAAAAAAACAAAAAAAAAATAATTAATACAAACGAAAAACTCACTTAAAATAACAAAAAAATTTTTTAAAAAATATTTTTCAATTTACAAAAAGGAAATAAAATAAAATATTAGTTTATTTTATTTTTATCATCCCTTGAATTTATAAGGGTGACTTGTAGTTGGTTGGTTGGTTGGCTAGTAATATTATAGTGGGGATAAAAAAATAACGAAATAGTCCAGGGCGAAGAGTCACGGTGAAACACTGTTTTACCGATTGAGATGAAAACGGATGAGAGAATAAATAGTGGCGGTGAAAACTCCAAATCACACACAAACACACACATATAAACATTAATAATAAATATACACATATATATTTACATTGAAAATTCAAAAAAAAAATTTATTTTTTTATTCCCGATAAATCATTATGAAAAAACAATTGGCTATGTAAAAAAATAATAATGAAAATAATGAATTTAAATGAAATAACAGCAAGAAATGTAAAAATAATAAATTTAAGTGTTGAATAATGTATTTAAATATACATATTAATGAAAAATAAATTTATTATGTTATAAATAATTGATTAATCTTACTTTTGATGACACGTTCCGTGGTCGAAAGCTTCGGTGAATTATTCGAGGTCATGTTGACTGGTGTCCGTTCGTAGTTTGTGTCGGCTTCGGCGGCAGGGACACGGCCGCACACCTTGTTTTCTTCTTCTATTTTAAAGCCTTTTTTATACACTTGTCAAAAATAATTATTAAAACTATTTTAAACGCACTATTGTATTACACTTTTGTTTGATTTTTTTTTTTTTTTCAATATTTTTTTCCTTTTTCTTTTTTTGATTTTGTCACAATTATTATTATTTTTCACCACGAACTATAAACATTATAAATAAATAATATTAACAAACTATGTAAAAATTTAAAAAACAGATGATAAAAAATAACCTAGAAAATAAATAATATATTTTTAATGTTGGTCGTTATTGAGTAAAAAAAAAAAAAACACGTACGTGGTACGAGCCAGATTAACTAGTGAACATTTTTTTAAGGGATGAAATATTTTTTAGTATTATTTATTTTCCGGTTTTGTTATTTGACTATATATTTTTTTAAGTAGAGAGGGATAATGACAGCTTGGGAGGGAGGGAAATGGGAAGATGAGTATCTTGACCGTCGAGACACCCGTCGCGTTATGGCGCGAGGTAACTGCCACGGCCTACGACGACGTGAACGATGGCAGCTGCAGACTGCGCTTAAATTTAACATACACTCTTAAGCTGCTGCTCCAAAATATTATCCCTTTATACTATTTTTTTCTATAATGAATAAATTATTAATAATAAATTTATTATATTGCTTTTATTATTTAAACTATTTATTTTTTAGCTTTTTAAAAATTCAAGTGTCAATATTTATTCACTGGGATTTATTCTAGTTGTCTTCTTGTAATTATAATTTGATTTGAAATTTTCTTTTTTTCTATTTATCTAAATAGGTGTGTGTATTTTTTAATTTTCTTTATTTTTTTATTTTCACAGTGGATCGACCGATCAAGGGCTTCGTTGCACACACGCGAACACGCTACACTCAACAACGACCACACGAAATAAAAAGCAAGACAAAAAATAAAAAAATTAGAATAAAAAAAAAATATAACTGATGACGAGTAGAGCTATGAAACGAAAAGTCTAAATATATTTTATATTTCTTTTTTTTTTTCGGTGGCAAGTAGTTTTTTTTTTATATTTTTTTATTGAATTTTTTTTTTTTAATTTAATTAATATTTTTATATAAAACTATTATTATTATTGCTATGTTTTTCGATTGGAGTAATTTCTTTAATGATGATTAAAAAAATTCTCTTTACCAAAATCACAACAACAAAATAAAAAAATCAATAAATAAAATTGAAGAATAAATAATTAATGAATAAAAATGATGTATTAAAATCAAACCAGTTTTGTATTATTTAATTTTTTTTTTTTTTTTTATGAACACATATAATGTTGGATAAAATTTCTAGCGATTGCGCTTAGAATGTAACACACTCATGTCTATATGTTGTGTTGTTCTATTTATTATGATTATTGTTTTTTAAAGTTATGTTGATTTGTATATCCAGTGTTTGGGAATGATGCCCAGTTTAAACGTAATATTGTAGCCTTAGGAAAGGGGGAAAAGGATACGGGTTTGGGCACGACGGGCACAAGTCGTTTTTTGACACGACTGAGACACCACCGTAACCACCACGACGCACCGCGACTCGACACCCACGGTCGACCACGCCGCTAAATTCAACTTAACAAGATGTCTGGTTCAGCTCCGCGGTGCGAACACTGACGATTTGCAATCACTGGTCACGCACATCCTACACCGCGCACACTGATCATTCGAGGTCATGGAATATAACCTTTTGTCACCACCAGCAGGCGCTTCATTATAAAAAAATAATAAAAAAATATATATAAAATTGTGTTGTTCAATTGAGTGTTGTTTTGATAACACAGTCGGCGCCACCATACGATTGGTGAATTTTTTTTTTTTTTTGGTACTGATAATACGAGATTTGTCATGCCATTAGTAGATAAGTATACTGGCAGTCGGTAAGAAAGATATTTATTACTGATACTGTACCGACAATCACAGGGTTGATAACTTTTTTTTTTATTGATCCAATTACATAAATATATAATAAGCGTTTTGTATTTTTACATTGACAATTTTTATTTTATTTTTCCAAATAAAATAATTCCTGAATTTCTCCGTGATTACTCCGAATTTCTCCTAAATTGACCCATGCGGAAAAATGAGTGGAGAAAGGTATCAAAATTTTTTACGAATTCACGATGATATCAATTTGGATGCAGGAACGTTCGGAAATATTTCTCCGAGAAAAAAAAAACATGCGGAGAAATATGTAAAAAAAATAATTCTACCGCGAAGAAATTTTTCTGAAATCAACGATGAGGAGAAAACTTTTTTATTCATTTCTCCGCATGGGTAGGGCTTCATGCGGTACCGAGACTAGTCAATTTGGGAAGAATTCGGAGTAACCGCGGAGGAATT
Source organism: Aphidius gifuensis (assembly GCF_014905175.1). Taxonomy (NCBI): domain Eukaryota; kingdom Metazoa; phylum Arthropoda; class Insecta; order Hymenoptera; family Braconidae; genus Aphidius; species Aphidius gifuensis. The sequence goes on along the minus strand of NC_057791.1, from coordinate 23,364,614 downwards.
TTGAAAAATTCGGAGAAATATTTTTACCAGGAATCATTTTATATTTTTACATTGACAATTTTTATTTATTTTTTTCAAATACAGCTTTTTATGGTAAAAAAAAAAAAAATACAATTTGATCTTAAAATTGCGGCTTGGGACGTTTTTCTATCCAGGATTTGATGCCAGGTAGAGCTAGAACTTTTTCTCTGAGAGATTTGGGAACGTAGCAACATCTGCAATGATAGATAATTTTTTATCATTTAATTTAAATTTAGAACATGGAAGATACAAGGCCAAAAAAAAAACAAAAAAAAGAAGAAAGGCATGATCTGGAAGTCATTGATCCCGCTAGGGAAGAAGTTTGCCACGGTGCGACAACGCATACTGGGAGAAAAGCTGATAACTGTTGGGAGAGTCCAAATACCCAGGCACGAGAGGGAGAGTATGAAGCCTTATCAAAGAGCAGAGATGCGAAGATGAAAGCAGCTGCTAAACGAGCACGAGAAGCCATTGAAAAAAAAAAACAGCGATTTCTTCTTGCGAAAGAAGAGAAAGAAAAAGACAAGGAAAAAAAATTTTGGGAGTCAAAATGTTTTGAGTCCGATATAAACAATTCTGTATTGCAACAACAAATCGGTGACATGATAAAAGAAAGAAATTCATCAAGTCAAAATAGCCAAGTAATCCTGCCTTCAACCAGCAAAAGGGATGATTACTGATACTGTACCGATAATCGCAAGGTTAATAACTTTTTTATTGATCCAAATACATAAATATATTAACCCTGGTGAAAATATTTCTCCGTGATTACTCCGAATTTCTTCCAAATTGACCCATGCGGAGAAATGAGTAGAGAAAGGTATCAAAATTATTTACGAATTTTCTTCGAATCGACTTGGGTGGAGAATCGTTTGGAAATATTTCTCCGCGATAAAAATACTCGGAGAAACGTGTGAAAAAAAAAATTTAACATTTTTTAACATTTTGTATTTTTACATTGACAATTTTTATTTTATTTTTTCAGATACAGCTTTTTATGGTTAAAAAAAAAATACAATTTGATCTCAAAATTGAAGCTTGGGACGTTTTTCTATCCAGGATTTGATGCCAGGTAGAGCTAGAACTTTTTCTCTGAGAGATTTAAGGCTTGGACGATTTTCAGTTACTGGAATTTCACAGGCATTTGCTATAGAATCGTGGATTGCAACGAAAAAGATGTCTGCATAGCTCAGCTAAAAAAAATTCATTTAAAAATTATTAAAATTTGCAAAATTAGCAAGGAAATAATGCTAAAATTATTACCTTTCCGCCATGAAAATATCCACCATTGGTCTTTGCCAACTCTTCCAACTTGTCGAGATAAAAAGGAACAGTAACATTGACAGATTCTTCTTTTCTTTGTTTTTTTATAACAGGATCAGTTTCACGATAGAACATAGCAACATCTGCAATAATAAATAAATTTTTTTCATTTAATTTAAATGCTTTAAAAAGTAACGTGGAATTAATTTAAAAAAACATACTTTTTCGTAAATCATGTAGAGCATTTGCAACCCCATCAATTTTTAGTGCATCAAGATCAGTTTTTCCAATCAAATTCAGTTGTTTTCCCAAGTAACGACAAATTGGCAATGTCTGAGAAAATGATTCACCATCAATTTCCAAAATTGGTAGCTGTCCAAAAGCAGTGCCTAAAAATTATTCAAAAAAAAAAACTTGTAACAAATGATTTGTAATTTATTATTGACATAAAAATATATGGCACATACTTTTTTTCATTTTAGGCCACTCATTTTCACGCTCAACACGAATATCTTCAAATTCAAGATCTCCATAACTCAAGAGAAATCGAATGGGTTCACCCAGACCCATCACATTGAAGTATGTCAGCTTGTAATGCGGCATATTTGTTCTGTAGATAAAAAAAATTAATACAAGTAGATATCAGTCTCATCAATACAGTCATCATTCATATCAAAAAGGTGTGGTCACTCAAGATCCACATAGTAAAACTAGATCCACTTTGCTATAAGAAAACAGTCTATCAATTGACAGCTAATTTTGTAATTTGTTTACTCACCTCAAATTGGTTTATATGTAATAAAAAATAAAATCCAACAAGTGTTTGGTTATAGCTTGGCTGAATACTACCGGCAACTAGAGCGATCAACACACACATACACACTCTATCATATTTCTCTTTAGAAGAGAGCGAGAGGATTCTCCCTCCATACACTATCAGACAATTCCCACCAACTTTCGCATTCTATATTCAACTTTGTATGCTTGTTTTTTTTTTTTTTTTTTTTGCGCCAACAAAACAACACTCGAGATATACCAAACTATAGAACATTCTCACTTCTCTGATAATTTAAATTCTTCAGTCTTGCTCGTGGTTAAAATATCAAGCCAAAAATTGTTACATAAATTTATAAAATTAAATTAACCCCCAGTGTAAATTTGGCAATATTTAAAAATGAATATGAAAATTCTTTATACAACAGTACTGCATTGGGAACGATCTGATTATAAAATTGTTGCATCTTATCCGTTGTTGGATGTGTCAGTGTATAGAGATGTTGTGCTCGGAGCGATTAAAGACTTTAAACCAGTTGAAGATGAAAAAATTAGCATTACCTGTGATAAGTACGAAATGAATTTATCTATAAATATTATGCAGTGATTTTTTTTAAAAGTGGTGCAATTATTTTAATTTTTATTACAGATATATTGTACATATTTTAGCTGAAGAATTACATTATGCTTGCTTGACATTGGCTCAAGAATCACCAATTGAAGAATCAGAGACTGCATCATGGGCTCATGAATATTTAGAAAAAGTTCAAACAATTTATCGAGAGTTACCAATATTAGCTGATCTTTCACGTGACTTGACGCATATTTCCAGTGATGATTTATCTAATCCTCTCAAAAAAATGATGGTACATTTAAATAGCTTTTCACACGATATTTCAAATTCAAAAATAACAAATTTATTGAATATTTTTTATTCAGGAAAATAGCTGCAATGGTACAAAAAACTTACCTGCAATTTGGAATGATCTAGCTGAAGCTCGAACGGTGCTACTTGAATCAGTGCAAAAATTAATCGATCGAGGACAAAGACTTGATGATTTACTCAAGAAAACCCAGACCCTCGAGATAAAGGTATTCAATAAATAATGAGACAAATTAATTTTATTTATTTTTTATTTATTATTTACAGGTTCGAAAAGACTTTCGATTAAAATCAAGGTCATCAGAAAAAAAAAACAAAAATTTATTTATTACTGTGTTCACGACTATTTTAATGTTGATATTGACTATTACATTTATTGTTCTTTTGTACATTGAAATTTATAGATAATAAAAAGAAAAAAAAAATTACAAAAATCTCAGAAATTTTTGATGATTATTTTACAACAAAATTAATATTTTTTTATGGAATTTATTTATGATGAAATTGAAAATTTACTTACTCAAGTTGATCGGCATGCAACAAGTCGTTTTGAATCGGCAAAAAAAATTCAGGTTAATTAAAATTTATTTTAAGTATTAAATATAATAAATTATTTTACAAAAATTATCAGTGTGTCAAAATTATTGACTTGAAAAATATGACGTCAATAGGTTATTGAATCTGACAGATAACCCTGACTAATCCCTCGTTGATATGATTTTTATTTTGCCAGATATTATTAAATTCAGAAAAAAATAATAACACAAAATGTAATTATTGTTTTTTTTTTTCCTCATTATCAAGTTGAATTTAATTCAATTTTTCGGTAGTTTAATGATAAAATAAAAATTGTTTTCAATCATTTTGTAATTAATTTTAATATTTTTATTTCATCAAGTTGTGGTTTCGTAAAATAATCAGGGATATTTGCGAGAAGAAAATAAATGCAGCGAGTATAATTAGACGTGAATTAAACACAAAAATTGCTTTAAAAAAAAAACAACAAGCTTTAGAACTTAAAAATTATACAAATAAATGTGCAATTAAAATTCAAGCACTGTGGCGAGGTTATTGGCAGCGAAAAAATGGCATAGATTTACCAAAAATACATAGATATACTAAATTTATTTACGAAAAAAATAAAGAAGCATTAGAAAAAATGAAAAGGTTACAAAATTAATTACAAAAATTCATCAAGTATTTATTATATTAAAAAAATTATCCATTAAATATTTTTTAGATTTCGAGAAAAAGAAATTAACGATCAACAAACTAAAATTGAATCTGAAAAAAGAAAAATATTTATTCTCATGCTGTTAAAGGTTTTAATAATAATAATTATCAATTTACAAAATTTTATTTTTAATTTATCTTTAACCAGGCACATTATCTAGTTGGCACAAAAATTCATCCCGGTGTAATAAGTAAAAAATCATCACAAATCGAAAACGCAATACGAAATTTCAGATACACTAATTTCATAAAAAATAAAGAAAATATAACACAAAGTATTGAAGAATTTTTTCAACATCAACTGGTAGAATACCAACAAGACATAGAGCTCTATCTAAAAAATATATTATACAAATAAAATTAACAGTCACAAAAAAAAAAAAAATCGAATATTATTTTTTGTTTTTTTTTTCTATTTAACTACATTATCGTGAATACTTATTTTTCTGTTTGAAAATAATATTCACAGTATTGCCATAAAAACAGTGTATAACGCGAAAATAAAAAGAAAAAATAAATTCATTGAAAAAGAGTTAGGGGAACAATGTCATCAAAGAGTCGCCATGTTATCATAAAAAATTAATAAACAGCTGTCGTTACTTTAAATGAACAAAAACTTCACAATGCATATTAAATGCATCACTTCTCAGCAAAGAGCCAAAAAGAGGGATAAAAAAAGAAAGAAAAGAAGAGGGAAAAAAAAATAATTAATAAAGAAATATTGTTTACTACTATTTGTTGTGTTTAAAAAAACAGTCTTGATATTTTCTCGTTGGAATAATGGAGTTATTCGAGAGCCCATACTATCGAATGAATAAAAGGTCATTACAATTTTACGGTCATTGGCCTTTTAATTCATTAATTAAAAATCGTTATCATCAAATTATCATGTACACAATTTTATTGAGTATATTTACACCAAAGGTAACCAGAAAAATAAAAATTAAAATAATAGCAATTTTACAATAATAAAAAAAACAATTAAACTTAAATTAATTATAAAAGATTATTAAAATTACAGAGGCAATTAATGACAATGATTTTGAAGAAATCATTGAGTGTTTACCAATGATTGTAACTCATCTTTTGACTCATACAAAATTTATTTGCTGGACATTTACACGAAATAAAGTAATTAAATTATAAATTAAATATTAATAATTATAAAATTAATTAATGAATATTCAGTTATTAAATTTAGATGAAAAAATTATTTATTATTATGCAAAAAAATTGGAATGACATTAAATCAAAAGAGGATAAAAAATTACTCGTTGAATTTGCTGAACGTGGAAAATTATCAATGAGAATTTATGCAAGTATTTTTATTAATTATTAATTTTTTCACATGTAAAATTATGATTGAGGATAATTTTTAGGCTGCAGCGATATTTGGTGTTGTTGGAGTGTATTTTTTATCAGCTGTTGTACCAAAATTTTTGGACATTGTTAAACCATTGAATGAGTCAAGAAATCATGTGTTTTTATATGAAACTGAATATTTCGTGGATCAGGATAAATATTATTATCAAATATTATTGCATGGATATTTAACAGTGCCAATAAGTGTAGGTGTTATTATTTTTTTTGATAATATGTTGGCGTGTTATGTAAGCCATATTTGTGGGTGTTTGGCAGTTGTCAGGTAGGTTTTGTTAAAGTCTTTCTAATTGTGTTTTGTGTATAATTTTACGAAATCGTTATATTAGCACAGATACGGGGAAATTTACAAGAAATACGGAGACATTTACGGGTACAATGGAATCAGTTCTACATACACAGTGGTGGCTATGTTTACCGTAAGTTCTACCGTAACCTGTATAAATCTCTCCGTAAATTTCCCCGTATTCGGTGCCAATGGCGTTACCGTTAATTCTATTACGTATAGAAAAAAAAATTTAATTGTTTTTAAAAAGAGACTAAAAGTGTCAGTCAAATGATAATAGATAAAATTTCTATAACATTATTACATAAAGTTTTTTTTTTAGAATTTAAAATCATCAAATAGTAATTTTTTTTTTTATGTGGTTCCAAATTTTTTAAATTTTTTTTGAGATTTTTTTTGACTCTTCAGGCAAGTCAAATGATTAGAGCTGTTTTGGCAAATTTAAATTCAATTTGAATCCATTTAATTGTTGTTTAACAAATTGCATAAAATACAAAAATTGCTCCTCTCTCTCAAAACAAACAAGACAATTTTTTCTTTCATTTTTTTCTAAATATAAAGGCAAAAATTGTGTTGTTTATTTTGAACAATTTTTTATTTTTGAACTCAACTTTTTTTATAAATTTTGATTTAAAAGTAATTTTCTTTCAGTGCAAATTTAAAGAGACTTCATATTGACACCGAACCATATACCGAAAAAAATAATTTCGAAAAAAATCAACGTCTCCATAAACGAATAATATACTGTGCTAAAATTCACAATAATACACTCGAGTAAGTTGATCTTATCCCCGACTATTCTAATAAATTATTAACGTATTTTTTTTTCTATATTTAGATTTGTAAAATTGGTAGAGTCATCAGTTTCAACTGCGTTAATTTTTGTGATTGGTTTTAGTACAGTGATCATAACAGTCACTGGAATTGTTGTAAGTTAATTTACCCATAATTTCCAATTTAAAAAAAAAAAAAAAGAATAATTTTTTTAGTGATAATCAATTACTTTTTCATTTGCAAATTAATATAGTCTGTGATGAAACTCAATGATCCAAATGAAGCTGCTCGTTTCATGGCATTTGCCTTCGGTGGAATTTCACATTTATATTACATAAGTTCCCAGGGAAATTTACTCATCCAAGAAAGTGAAGCTGTACACAAAGCTTCGTAAGTCAAACTAACAAAAATTAATTTTATACATAAATTAATTTTTTATGTATACATAATTTATAATATCGTCGAAAAAAATTTCAGTTATTTTTGTGAATGGTACACACTGCCACCAACTTACCGGAAATTAATAATTATCATCATGATGAGAAGTAAAAAACCAGCAAAAGTAATCAACACTTTTTATCAAATTTATAAATAAATAAATAAATTTATATAATTATTTTTTAATCAAATTTATATAATATTTTTTTTTTTATTTTTAGATAACAGCTGGGAAATTTTACACTCTTTGTAACGAAAGTTTCGGTGATGTAAGTTAGCTAAATTATTTAAATAATCCATAAATTAATTTTCAATTAATACTAATTATTTTTTCCAATTTTTCAAGGGTTTAAAAAAAGCCATGTCTCTTTTCACACTTTTAAAATCGTCTCTCTAAAAAAGTCTATCAAAAATATTCAGCAATATAAATTTATATATTTTTATCATTAATATTGTGCAGTAAATTTCACTAAAAAAAAATTAATAATCTTGATATATTTTTGTGTATATCTAAACTTTGTCTTGTCTTCAGTGTAAAACATATAATTGTGTAATATTTTTGTACAATTATAAATTAAAAAAAAAAAAAAACAAATTAGCCTCGTGTAAAGAAAATTTCTACTGTCGATTCATTCATTTTTTTTTCCACATAATCCTTTGTTAGAATAAAAAAAAATATAAAGAAATAAAGCTTCAAAGAACAACAGGCTTTAATTAATAATAAATACCCTTCCATAGAAATAAGTTGTCGCGACAGGTGTAATTGTCTTTTCGATTAAAATTGACGTTCCCAGTAAAAAAACCCTCATACAGAGCATATTCAATTCAATCGATTCTTCAGTACTTAAAATTTGTTTTCCAAATAATAATAATAATAATGAATATAATATTTTAAAACTCTAGACATGGTACTTTAAATGTTTGTGATAATGGAGGTTTGGGAAAGTGTGTATTATCGTACAAATAAACGTGCATTACAAATTTATGGCCAATGGCCTTTTTATTCAAAATTTCGTACTCGATGTCATCGAATAATTATTTACACAATTTTATTAAGTATATTAACACCAAAGGTAAAATTTAAAAAATATATTTAAAAGGTTACATGTCAATTAAAAATTTTCAAAAAAAAACTTGACAAAAAAAGCCGCGACAAAAAAAATTCCGACAAAAACAATCATGACAAAAATAATTTAAAAAAAAAAAAAATCACGTCATAGTAAATTTTTTTTTTTTTTAAATGATAAATTTAATATTTCATATGAATTATTTTTTTTTTTTATAAGTATAATATGGCCGCTAGATTTTTTTTGTCTGAATTTTTTTATTTCAATTTTTTTTATCGTGAATTTTTTGTCAAAATTTGTTTTTTTTTGAAATTTTTTTTTGTCGTGGAATTTTTTAAAATGCACTCAAATAATTTTTTACTAAATTCGATATAAACAAATAATTTTTTATTGTGTTTTTTCAAGATGATTAAATTCATAGAATCATTTGGTGATATTGATGAAACGATTGAATGTTTACCAATGATTGCAACTCATTTTGTATCACAAACAAAATTTGTAGCATGGACATTTACATCAAGCGAAGTAAGCAAAAATTTTGTTTGAATTAATAATTGTATTTTTTTTTAACTACGAATAAATAATTATTCAGATAATTTAGATGAAAAAATTAATAATCATGATGGAAAAACAATGGAAGGAAATAACGTCAATTGAAGATCGTAAATTACTTGATTATTATGCAAAACGTGGACAAGTTACAACAAGATTATATGCAAGTATATAATTATTAATTAAAATTTAATAAAAAAAAAATTTAATATTTATTTTTGAATAAAAATCAAAAGGCCATTGCGCTATTTGGTGTGATGGGTGTGTACTTAGCAACAGCTGGACTTCCAAAATTATTAGATAAAATAAATCCATTGAATGAAACAAGACCAAAAATATATTTATACAAAACTGAGTATTTTGTTGATCAAGATGATTATTATAAAGAAATATTAATACATGCATATTTGACAGTGCCATTATCTGTTGGTGTCATTATTTATTTTGACAATATGCTTGCGTGTTATATCAGTTTTGCAAATGGAATGTTTGCAATAGTCAGGTGAGTTTATTATTTTTTTAAACTAGATGTAAATTTAGCTAATAACTTTTATGATTTACGAATTTCGACAGCCTACAAATTGGTATAAATTTTAACTGTTATTCTCTGTATTTCCATCGAAAAAAAAAACCAATTTGTTCGGCTGCAAATTCATAAAAAAGTGTCTATTAATTATATTGAAATTTTAATTAATAAAAATTGTTTTTTCTTGTTCTAAATTAATTTATTTATTAACAGCAAACATTTAAAAAATATTCATGTATTATCTGAAACAGATCAAATGAAAAGTACTATTGATAAACATAAAAGTATTTTTAATCGTTTAAAATATTGTATAAAAATTCATAGCAGCACTATTGAGTGAGTTGTAAAATTAAAAAAATATTAAGACACAGTTAATTAATTTATTGATTGTTTTTAAAAATAATTTTTAGATTTATTGAATTGGCTGAATCATCAACGACACTTGCATTATTATTTGTTGCTGGATTAAATACAGTTGTGATAACAGTCACAGGGATAGTTGTGAGTAAATAAATTAATTAAAAAAAATATGAATTGTTAGTGTGAAGTGTTAATGTTAAATTTACAATAAAATAGTCAGTTATGAAAATTGATAAACCGAGTGAAGCATCACGATACATGGCGTTCACATTGGGTGGAATTTTTCATTTATATTATATCAGTTTTTTGGGTAATCAACTTATTCAAGGAAGTGCATCTGTACACAGAGCCTGGTAATTATTTTTGTCTATTTTTTAAAATAGTCAATAAGCTAGAAATTAAAATTTATTTTTTATTTAGTTATGATAATGAGTGGTATACTTTACCAATAAATTATCAAAAATTATTAATTCCAATAATGATGAGAAGTAAAAAACCGTGTCAGGTAAATTATAAAAAATTTTTAAAAAATTAATTTAATAATTTTAATTTAATAATAATTATTATTTTTTAGATGACTGCAGGTAAAAAAAATTAATTATTAATAAAATCTATCTTATTTATTAATATTTTTATTTTTTTTAATAGGAAAATTGTACATAATGAGTATGGATAGTTTTTCTGATGTTTTAAAAAAAGCAATGTCTCTTTTTACTGTTTTAAATTCCGCTCGTTAAAAAAAAACAAAATTAATCCACGTTGTCCATGTAATATTAATGATATAAAAAAAAAAAAAATGTATTTTTCTGTTCAAATATATATATTGTGAAATAAAAACTTTTTTAAAAGTATAATTATTTAATAAAATAGCTTTTTTTTCGAGGGACTATTAATTGGTGTAGTCATGGTGTCATTCTGAATGTAGTCATGGTGTAGTAGCATGTAGTCAAGGTGTAGTCACGTTTAGTTATGTAGTATTTATACTTTTTCCACTAAAACTTTTGTGAAAATATTTTCCCGAATTTCTTCGCGATTACTTTGAATTTCTCCGTGATTACTCCGATTTTTTCCTATGTTGACCGATGCGGAGAAATGAGGAGAGAATTTTTTTTCTCCGAAAAATACTAGCGCGGAGAAATGTGAAAAGAAATATTCTTAAACTTAATAAAAAACTTAAAAAATATAGTTGAAATGTAATAAATAGTGTAGTCATCATTATGTATAAGGTGTAGTAAGTGTAGTACTTGTGGTTTTTTTTTGACTACATTTCGTAGTCGTGGTGTCACTAATCCCGGCGATGAATAGCTCTTCGTTTTTTTCAGTTAACAGAAAGAAAGAATAGATGATTCGACTCACTAATAATTTATTTTCACACTGATTGTTTTTTTTTTTAAAAATAAATTGTTAAAAGAAAATTAATTACCCAGGTAGAAATTAGAGTCAATTTGAGGTCACTTTTTGACTTCACACGTTAATTTGATATGAAGAGTCAAAAAATTGACTCTTATTTCTACCTGGGTATATTTATTAATCAATATTGATTAATTATTTATTAATAATAAATTAATTTTAAATATAAAAATTAAAAATTTGAAAAAATTTGATATAGTAACCTTGAGCCTAGATAAAACTTGCTCAACTGACCTACTCTGTTGAACTCTAATTAACTTTGTTGATAAAAAAAGATATAAAATACTATAAGCACTATGTAAAAATATATATTTTCCAACGAGTTTATATTTAAGTAAGATAAAAATAATGTTTACGATAACGAAGCAGAAATAGTACTGGCAAGTAATATTATCCAGAGAGTTGCTATACCCCCCACACAAGTTTTACTGGTTGGTTACCTGTGTTGTCAACCCTTCCAGTTTTATTATACACACTTGCTTGTACATAAGCCAGGTATAGAGGTATAGAGTAGCAAGGGGAGAATCTTCCCCATCGCATGTACAACCCCACCAAATGACACAACCCTACTGCACTGTTATACACGTGAAATATGAAAAATAAAAAGAATACTTAATCAAAGCAATTCGTGAAACACACAGTAAATTTCATAATAAAAAAAAAAAATGCTATCCCTACTTTTAATTGCACAGTATCATGCAATGACTTGAATTTTTTTTTTTTTCTACCCCTTTTTTAACCCTTCTACAAGTCATTGAAAATATGGAATCATGAAAAAAATTGAAACATCAAAGACATGAAAATATCAAACGATATAAAGTCATCAAAAACATTGAAAACATCAAAAAATATAAAATCATCAAATGGATTAAATTATCAAATGGATTTAATCATCAAATGAATTAAATCATCAAATGGATTATGTCATCAAAAAGATTAAATCATCAAAAATATTGAATCATTTTTTTTTTTCTTCAATTTTTATTTCAGTTGAAATATTATTCTCCTACAGTCATGTCGATTTTAGAGAGTCCAGATTTTTTACTGAGTAAACGTATATTAAAATTGTACGGTCAGTGGCCATATTCGTCAGGTGTAATTAATTATATCAAGCGAATTTATTGTTTCGTTGCTGTTATCAGCATACTTATTCCCAAGGTAATATATGATATATACTTTTTTAAAAAACAAGGATAATTTGATGCAATTTATATCTAATTTTTTTTCGTACAAAAAAAAAAGTTGATAAAAATTTATGAATCACGTCATGATGTTGATGCATTTATTTTATGCATGCCAATGGTGGCAGTGCATATTGAGGCAATTATTAATTTGACATCTTGGTGTACAAGTGGTGAAGAAGTAATAAAATATTTTCAATTGGTATAAATTGTTTATTTTTAATAAAAATAAAATAATTTTTTTATATTGTAGATTAAATATTTAATTGAAACTATCAAACGAGATTGGGATATTTTAAAATCAGGCGATGAAATTGCGATATTGGATGGTCATTGGAAAAGAGGTCGATCGAATATTAATAATTATGCAAGTATTTTTTTTATCATTAAATTATCAGTTTGAAAAATCATCAAGTAGAAATAGTCAAGATTACGTCAGCCCTATCAAGACTAATGTAACTTTGTAATATTTATATTTAGTCATTAGTCATTTAAAAAAATTTCAAGTAGAAATAGTCAATATTAGATCAGCCCTAATCATAAAAACAATTATTATTTAAATTTTATATGTCCTACCTTTTAGTTCAACAAATTTTACAAGATGCTAATTATTTAATTTAATTAATTAATTTATTTATTTATTTAATTAATTAAATTGCCCTTAACAATACAATATTTTTATTATTTAAAAATATAATTATTTTCAATATTTTCATCTATATATTTAGCTTGTGTATAATTGATAAATTTTAGAAGAACAGTAAATAAATTTTTTTTCGATAAAAAAATTAATTTTAATAATATGTATAAATGTTATAAATAAATTTGATAAAATATAAATTTATCATTATTATTTTAAGCAACTTTGAAATTATAAAAAGTCTATTTTTATTTTGTAAATTAATTTTTTTTTGTGTTTTTAAAATAGGCATATCCTATGGTTGGAATAACACTTGTATTTATGACATCACCTGCAATACCATTGGTGTGTGATATAATAGCACCATTAAATGAATCACGACCTCGTGTATTTCTTTATGAAACTGAATATTTTGTTGATCAAGATGAATATTATTTTCATATATTAATTCATGAATACATGACAGTTCCATTGTCAATTGCTTTGACTGTTTATTACAATACTGTTCTTGGTTCATGGATTTATCATGCTACTGGAATGTTGGGTAAGTTTATATTTCTGTTATTGCTTTTTTTAAATATTTATTATAAAATTTATTTTTTTATAATTTTATAAAATGAATTTTATGTTGTGTTAAATAATTATAGCTCTATAAATTTTTACAGCAATTGTATCGTAAGTTTGTCAATTTATTATCATCTAAATTTTACATTATTTGCGATCTTAAATTTTAAACAATATCATTTTTAATTGGTAAAAAAAAAATGGTCCATTTAAACAATTAAAATTAGCAGTATATTATAAAATTAAAACTGACTATGTTGTTTATTATTTGACAATGAGTGAGATCATTTTCAACAGTCAGAAGATTTTATTTTCATTCTAATTAGTGGAAAGGAGGAAATTAAAAATAATTTAATCAAGATGTCGATGGAATTTTTATGTTTCTTTTATTTAAATTTTATCTGTTCTTTGATATTATTTTTTTAAAAGACTTATTAAATTTATTAATTTGAGTAAAATATTATATATTTTTAACAGATATCAGTTGGAAAATATGCATGTTTTATCTGAAGGTGATAAAGCATTTAAAGAACATGAAAAAAATCAAAACATTTACGAACGTTTAACGTATTGTATAAAACTTCATAGCAGTACTATTGAGTATTTATTATAAATAATTAAAAAACGACAAAATTTAATTAATTTTCGTTTCAAAGATGCACTATTTATTATATTTTTATCGTTTGAAATTCAAATGACATTTATTTTCCCGAAAAAAAAAATAAAGAAATAGTAAAAAATTATCATTTTGAAAAATAGAAAAATATTTAAACAACAATTTTAGAAAATAATATTAATTGTATTTAATTTTATAATTTTTATAATATATTTATTTGAAAAAGAATTTAATGTAATTGATACAATTAATAATTTTGAAATTATGATTTAATTATATTTTGATTTTATCTTTAGAAAAAAATTAATCTAAATTTTGTAGTTGAAATATCATTAATAATAATAACAAAAACAACAATAATATTAATAATAATAATTTTTAGATTTATTGAAATAATTGAATCATCAAATTCACTTGCATTATTTTTGGTTATTTTGATATGCACACTTATTTTTGTAATAACTGGAGTTGTCGTAAGTTGAAATAAATGAAATATATATATTATTTTCATTAATTAAATTTTCGCAAATAATTAATTAACACCCATTAATAACCAATAAAAAAAAAAAAAAAATATAGTCAATAGTAAGAATGGATCATCGTTATGTAGGATTTTCAATTGGTGTACTTGGAACGTTATTTTTTTTGAGTTTTATTGGCAACGAAGTTATTAAAGCAAGTGAAGCTGTTCACATAGCAAGGTAAATAAAAATATTATTCACATAATAATTATATAAATTAATTTAATTAATTTTAAAAATTTTAATTTTTACAGTTATCACAATGAATGGTATAATTTTCCAATATCTTATCAAGTAATGCTCATGAAAATTATGATGAGAAGTGAAAAACCTTGCACGGTAAAAAAATGCTTGTTCAATTTTTTTTGAAATATTATTTATAATTAATTTTTTATTATTAATTTCAGATAAGCACAGGTTTATAAAATTCAAATTATTAATATTTTTTATAATAATTTTATTAGTTTTAATGTGATATATTTTAATTGTTTTTATTTAAAGGAAAAATACTCGACTTGAGTATGGAAAATTTTTCTGAGCTTTTAAAAAAAGCGATGTCTTTATTCACATTTATAAATTCAACCCGATAAAATACTGAAATTTGTAGTCAATTGATTCAAGGTATTTTTCAATTTTTAAAATATTAATTTTAAATTAAAACGAAAAAGATAATAAAGAATAAAAATCCATGTTTTAATTTGTTTTATTTTTTTTTTTTGATTAGAAATTTTAGTTCACTGATTGGAAATATCTCGTCACTGTTTGTTAACATAAAACAATATTAGAAAATTTATTGGTTTTCATAAACATGGAATGAAATTAATGTAATTATGAGTATCAAATAAAATTCTATTCAAAATATCAAATGTAACTTGAATAATATGCTTTTAAAAAATATCTACTTGTTGAACAAAAATAACTTGAAATTCAGCAAAATGTGTTTTAACAATTCGCAATAATTTTTTTAAAAACAGTTCTAATTTAAAATTTTTCTAAGTCGCTTAACATATAGCTTGTAACAAATAAAGCTGCAAAAAAAAAAAATATAAACTGACGTCAATCGGTTCCTAAAATTTGCAACAATAAAGATACAAAGTAAGAAATAAATAAAGGTAAAGTGAATATCTAATTAAAGCATCAATCAATACATCCTGCCACACTGTCTATACCTCCAGAAAATTTCCTCATAAAAATTGTAACTACAAAGTTACTTTACCCTCCAATAACTTGAATAAGAATTTTTAATATTTATTGTATCGCGAAAAAAAAAAAAAAAAAAAACGACGTTACCTGTTTGAAGGGTTAGTTTAAGCTTAACACTGTTTGTAACATGTCGATTTTAGACAGTTCATACTTTTCATTGAATAGACGGGCATTGAAATTTTATGGACAATGGCCTCATCAATCAAAACTACAAAATCGTTGTCATCGAATAGTTTCATTTTTAGCAATATCAAGTATACTTATACCAAAAGTAATTAATAAATAAAAAAAATAATAATTACAATAAAAATTAATATTATTTTTTTCTTTATTATAGTTAATAAAAATTTATGTATCACGTCATGATATTGATGAATTTATACTTTGTATGCCAATGGTTGTTCTTCATATTGAAGCAATGTTAAATTTATCATCTTGGTGTTTCAATGACGATAACGTATTAATATTATTTATATAATTTTTATACTGACAATAAAAACAATATAACATAAAAATATATTTAAAATATATATTAACAATGATGAAATAATTAAATAATCATATCTTTTTTATCTATTAGATGTATAAATTGATGGATAAAATTCAAAATGATTGGGAAAGTTTAAAAACAGATAAAGAAAGAGAAATACTTAATGAACATTGGAAAAGAGGACGATCAGGTCTTACCATTTATGCAAGTATTTATTTTATTATTAAATTATTTATAATTTATTTAAAAAATTATCAAGTAGAAATAGTCAAGATTAAGTCAGCCCTAATTTTATACTTACATAACTTTGTAGTATTAATTTTGAAATAATGCTGAAAATTAAAAATTTGTAATTATTTTATTTTGTAACTAATCAAGTTAATTAATTTTTTTTTTAAATTTTTAAACAACTGAGCAATTTAATTATGACCAATTTAATTATATTTTGCTAGGCAAGTGCAATAGCAGGAGTATTAATACTTTTTTTAACATCACCTGGTGTTCCAAAAGTATTTGATATCATTGCACCATTGAATGAATCACGTCCACGTGTATTTCCTTATGAAACAGAATATTTTGTTGATCAAGATGATTATTATTTGTACATATTAATGCATTCATACATGACAGTTCCAGTTTCAATTGGTTTGATTGTATTATTTAATACTGTTATGGGTTCTTGGATTCATCATGCAGCCGGCATGCTTGGTTTGAATTTATCAATTTTTTTATTCAATAATAATTTTTGTAATTTAATTTTATATTTTCACGTTTTTTTTAATAGCTATCGTTGCGTAAGTTTTAAATTATTCAACTTGAAATGATCCATCAATAATTATAATTTTGTTTGTGTTTTTTTTTTTTTTTTTTATAATTTCATTGTAATATTATTGTTATTTTATTTGAGTTAACAGGTATCAATTGGAAACTATACATAATATTCCTAAATCAGATGAACGATTTAGTCGATATGAAAAAAATCAAAGTATTCAAAAACGATGAAATGCATATAACATGTTATGGTCTTTGAACAGGTCACTGGTCATCTTTATTATATAGTTAATTACTAATTAATAACTAATTTTAATATACAACACACATTTAGAAATAGATGTACAACATGTCCGCCGATATATAACTGTGTTTAACCAATCGGTTAATAATTACCAACACATACACTTGCAGCAAGAGTTAAAACAAGCCCCAAGTGACCTTTTGGTTCCCCATTGGGATTTGGAGATTACCCATGTGTAACTATAAACCCGATGAAAACCGAAATTTCCAACAGTAGTTTTCTAATTTTTTATTAATTTTATGACGTTTATAGATGACAGTACTGCTATATTCCAAATAAATTATTATTTAATTATTTAATAACAATGTTGTTTGTTAGTTATTGTTTATTGTTAATTATTATTTTGTTTTAAATTAAATCATTTTGTTGATTTATTTTGATAATCTCATATTTTTTATTACACAATTTATTTACAAACGATTTTTTAAATTTAATTAATTTACAACCGAATTTATAAGATTTATTAATTATCAAGCAATCTATTTAATTAGTATAAATTAGTAATTAGTAATTATATAAGTTATGTTGGCATATTATACCAAGTCCATACAGACTAACAGACGTTATTTTGTCAAGGTATTTTACTATAATAAAGTAAGTGACCTTGCTACTCGCGCTGCAAAAATTGAATTTTACAAAAAGTTTTTATATACCTGTTTATAATATACTTAATTTGGGATAATTTGTATACTATAAACAGGTACCTTTATGTAAAATTTTACATTAATATCTACTTAATTAATTTGAAATAAAAATATATACATATAATGATAATTAAATTTTAATGACTAAGACTAATTGTTTTTTTTTTTTTTTTCTTCTTTCGTTGTTGTGCGCTGTTGTTTCCTTTGGATTGTCGATTCCAGGTTGTTCATGTCAATGGGGCTGCATTATTTTTTTCTGGAAAATAAAAATTAAACACAAAAAACATTAGTTAATTATTTATTTATTTATTATTATAATTTTTTTCAATAAAAATTACCTTGATCTTTCAAAATTACTATAATTAGCAATATCATCATCTGGATTCATGCCAGCATATGTAGTTCCAATGTTGCCAACACTTATACCTGCATTGATGTCACGATGCCATGTTATACCACAGGTGCGACAGTAAGCATACCTGTGCCCACGTGTACTGACAATTAATTGACGATGGCATTTACTGCAATTTTGTGTTGTCTTATACTCATCAACTCTAACAAGAATTACAAATTTAAATTCAAGCAGTTTTTTTTCTAATTTACACAAGGGAGGTCTTTTATATCCTTTTGGTCTTAAATGTGGATTTGGATCACCAATAAAACAACATGAATATTCCCTGACTTTAGTATTATTATTATTACTATTATTATGAATTTTTTTATTTTTATTATTATTATATTCTTTTCTTTTTTTCTCTTTTTCTTGATGATAATTTAATTGTTGTTTTTCAAATGATAATTTTAACTCAAGTTTATGTTGTTTTTCTAAACTTTTCGTGGCTTTTTTTAATCTTTTTTCTCTTTTACGATTTCTTGCACGTTGTTTTTTTTGTTTATCTGTCATGGTTGATTTATTTTTCGCAGCAAGTTCAACTTGGCTCTCTAATTTACGAGCTAATTTTAATTGATGTTTAGTTTTTTTATCTTTATCTGATGGATGATTTTTTAAATAATTTTGTTTTCTAAGTTTTTTTAATTCTTTAGCTTTTATATTTTTTGTTTTTTTCTTTTCATCAATAATTTTTTTTTTCAAATATTTTTTTTTTCTTTGACCAGTTGCAATAAAATACGCTAAATCATCAAGATAGGTACGTTTTCTAATTGAAATATTCCATTTGAGTAGTGTCATTTTTAATGTACCATAAACCGATTGTTTTATAGCAAAGCAAAGTAAACGAAATTTTAAATTTAATAAATAATTGATTGGATTTTTTAAATTTAAAATATCTTTAAATTCAACTGATTGTACAATTTTTTCAACTTTTTCATCTACAGTACTTGTTATTCTTTTTCTCTTTTTTTCATTTCTGAAATAACCGCTTTTATACAACCATGTTGAATTTTTTATGGCAAATCTTTTTTGTTTACTTTTCTTTTTTAAATCACTAATATTTTCAAAGTGTATCCCTGATACAACACATCTCTGTCCTTGGTCAATTGATGAATAATGTGTTATATTTAAATTTTTTAAATCATCAAGTGAATGTTGACTTAAAATTGTAATTTTTGGTACATCCTTTTGAATATTGTTATTATCAAGATTATTATTTTTATTCACTACATCTTTTTGGCATTGAATTGATACTGAAGCTCCATCAGTAGTTAATGATAGATAAAATCTTTTGCCGAGTGAAGATTCAGGATCAATGTTAAAAATTTTTTTCCATAAAGCATTATCATCCAAAGTTTTACATTCTGTAAATAATTCTTTATCTGATAATTGTCCTACAAAACGTCTTAATGCAGATGTACTATATCTAACATGATGCCAACCAAAATGGTTAATTGGTACGACAATGAAATTAGTTGTCAATTTTTGTAGCTCAATGAAAAATGGTAAAAATTTATACCACTTATTATTATTATTAAATAATTTAAAATCTAATTTTTCAAATTGATCGAATAATTTAATTTTTTCTGGTCTTTTATTGTGCTGAATCAAATCCGATAAAATATCATAGGCTTCCGGACCTGATATACCAAGTTCTTTTTTAATATATTTAAATAATCTCTTATATTTATGTGTGTTGATGTTGGTTTCAAAACATGTTAAATATGTTTCAATTTGGTCGTCACATATTTTTGCTAAACCATGTACATCAAATCTTAATGGAATATTTAAATTATCGGTTTCATTGAGCCTAGTTATTATGCTACAATATTCATTATATAATTCAATCAAATTCACGTCATATACAGGTTTAACCCCATGTGAACAGGGTACTTTTAAAATATTAAATATTTGTTGAATAATTTTATTGGCCCCATTTGAAAAAATATGATTTACTAGCCAGCCTTCAGGATGATTTATACAAAATTCTAAAAAATATGATCCAGCAATTTTCCATTTAGCTACTCTGTCAACGTCACTTTGAATTTTACTATAAATTTTATAATTTTGATCAGTTGATTTTGTATCTTTAGTGATTTTTAATAGTGTTCGTAAACCCATCTGTATTGTATACATTTTTTTATCTGGTTCATTGGCAAATTTTTTAGCACCAGCTGATTTTTGACGTCTTTTTGTTGATGTTGATGTTTTACCAGAATTAATTGAACTTGTAGATCTTGATGTTGATGTTGATGAAGGTGAAGGTGAAGGTGTACGTGATTGTGCTGTTTGTGTGTTGCGTTGTTTTTTTTGTTTTTGTTGTTTTATTGGTGTTTGTTGTACAGTAGGTGTTTTAAATGATGGTGGTGGTGGTGGTGTCGGTGGTGGTGGTGATGGTGGTGTCGGTAGTGTCATTTTTTGAATTTTTTTATTTATTAATTCTGGTATAGGTAATATATTCGGCCTCTTTTTATCATTATTCTCTGAATTTTTTGTTGATGGTTGAGAAAAACTTTTAACGACCCATTCTTGTGATTTGATTACTTGTTCGTCTTGCATGGATTTTTGACTACCAAATATTTGTGTCATTTCACGACGTTGACGTTCAACAATTAAATCATCATCAATATCCATATTCATATTATTATTATTCTCAAGTACTGCTGTGCGTGCAAGTTCTTGTGATAGTCGTTGAATAATACTACTATTACCATCATTATTTTTTAATTGTTGCTTGTTATTGTTTATATACGTAGATGTTGATGGTGTAGGTGTTACCACCATGTTGACATCATCATCATCATCAGTATCAGGATCAACAATTGATGATATATTTGGTGGTCGTCGTTCATTTTGTTTTGATGACCGTGTTGAACGTTTTGTTTTTTGTAATGATGATGATCTAAAAATTTTAATTAAAAATTTAATTAAAAATATCATCAATACGCATTATTGTTATTATATTATAATGAATAAATTAATTTCTACCTTGTATTATAAGGAGCCATTTCCAAAATAATGTTTAGCTTCAGATCTTAACTAGTACAAATCAAACAGAAGGTTTGAAAAATACAAAATAAGAAAATTAGTTTTGAAAAAAACTGATGAGACAATAGAATCGCTTGATATTACTTTCTGAATCATATGAAACAAGAAAATCTGCAACAAATAAAAAGAAAAAAACGTTATAGAACACGATTATATTCAAAGTAGGATCTCAGCACTATGCGTGTAAATTTTCTGCCTATCTACCAGTTATATTTTTAAGAATACTAATGAAAATTTACACATAGTGCTAAGGTCCTAAACAAGGTCATTAAACAAGGCAAGACTATTTTTTTTTTTTTTTTTTTTGTAAATCGAGACAAGACAATGTTTTTTTTTTCAAATTAAAGATGTGACGAAAGACGAGACGATGTTTTTTTTTTCAAATTAAAGATGTGACGAAAGACGAGACAAGACGATGTTTTTTTTTTTTTCAAATTAAAGATGAGAAGACACAAGCAGCAATATTTTTTTTTTTTTTTTTGGTAAATCGAGACGAGACGAAAGACAAGGCGATGTTTTTTTTTTCAAATTAAAGATGTGACGAAAGACGAGGCGAGACAATTTTTTTTTTTAATTAAAGAACCGTTTTTTTTAAACTAATTATCGCGAAAACTAATTAAATATGTATATATATACATATATATATATATATATAAGGTTACTTGTGTATTTTTAAAAACTTAATTAACTTTTGTCGAGAACCCCCTTTGTAATTTCTATTTAATTTAATTAACCCCTCCTCAAATCATTATAGTATACACGTAACTTTATATATATATATATATATGTATATACATACGAGCATTCCACTCAGTGAGCGTTCCACCCACAAGGCTTTCCACCTATAAATGCTTTCCGCATAATTAACTAATTAAATATGTATATATATATATATATATATATGTAAGGTTACTTGTGTATTTTTAAAAACTTAATTAACTTTTGTCGAGAACCCCCTTTGTAATTTCTATTTAATTTAATTAACCCCTCCTCAAATCATTATAGTATACACGTAACTTTATATATATATATATATATGTATATACATACGAGCATTCCACTCAGTGAGCGTTCCACCCACAAGGCTTTCCACCTATAAATGCTTTCCGCATAATTAACTAATTAAATATGTATATATATACATATATATATATATATGTAAGGTTACTTGTGTATTTTTAAAAACTTAATTAACTTTTGTCGAGAACCCCCTTTGTAATTTCTATTTAATTTAATTAACCCCTCCTCAAATCATTATAGTATACACGTAACTTTATATATATATATATATATATGTATATACATACGAGCATTCCACTCAGTGAGCGTTCCACTCACAAGGCTTTCCACCTATAAATGCTTTCCGCATTGCTGATCAACGTACCATAATCGAAAGTGATACATTATTCAAGAAAATCACTGCTTATATATATGAGAAGGAAACAGTTCACATGCGAGAAATAGAATTTTAGTAGCGCCAAAAAATATCCTAGCGGCCAAAATGGTAATTAAAATTTTATGAATATATATATTGATAAGGTAGAAAACTAAAATGATAAATTCAAATAAATGTCAATAAAAAAAGTAATAATAATGAAATTATAAATAAATATACATTAATGATAATAATCAATTTGTCAAAAGTGGTTGCACAAGCTCAGCAACAACATCTTGCTGTTTGAACTAAAAAAATAACAAGATTTATATTTATAAAAAAAAATATAAAAAAAAAAGACTAATTAAAAATTTATATGTAAAATGTGAGACTGCAATTTTAAGATCAAAAAATAAATAACAATTTTTTTTTTTTTTACGTTAATAATTAATAATAACAATTTATATTATTGCTATAAATATTATAATAACGTTGTACATGTTGTCAATAAATAATCCAAGATGAATGGACAATTTAAAGCATCAAAAGATAGGTTAGGTAAGTACAATAATAAATGATGCTTGCACAAGCATTATAGTATGTCATTTTCTTGGACGTGATAATTAATAATATATAATAATTAAAATTAAAAAATTATTTACATTTAATTTAATATTTTATATTTAAATAATTAAATAGATTGAAGATGGTGACCTGATCAATTATCAATAACAACACAATTAGAAGAAAAAGTAACACTTGGTGCATCAACTGGTAAAAGAGCTGGTGATTGGTATGGACCAGCATCAGTTGCTCATCTTTTAAGTCAAGCTGTTAATACAGCTATTAATTATTTGAGGTAGAAAAATTACTATTGATGCTTCTATGTGTCATTATTAATTTTTAATTGCTGTCAGATCAGAAGGATCTCAATTGACATCTACTTATGGTGAAACAACCAGGTTAATAATTACCAATATATTATTTGTAATATATTTTATTATAATTTGATTTAATTTTTACAGTCATTGTATGGGAACTTTCTACAGAACAATACGTCTTGTTAATAATGATGTAAAACCAGTATATGTTTTTTGATGGTAAACCTCAAAATTTAAAAGTTGGTAAATTAGCTAAACGTGTTGCTGCTAAAGAAAAAACTGGTAAATTAATTATACATTTATAAAAAAATAATAATTATATTATTTTGTTAAATATATTAATTAATATTTTTTTTTTTTTAACTAGGAAATGCTGAAGATATTGATAAATTTAACAGACAACTTGTCAAAGTAACACCAGAACATGTTAATGAAGCTAAGCAGCTTTTAAAATTAATGGGAATTCCTTACATTGAGGTGTGTAACAAGTCAATAATTAAATTGATAAATATTGATGTAGTATTTGTATTTGTTGAATTGCACTCAATGTGCAGCTCTTGTTAAAGGTGATAAAGTTTATGCAGCTGCAACTGAGGATATGGATGCATTGACATTTGGAAGTACTGTTCTTCTTTGTCGTTTAACAATGAGTGAAGCAAGAAAATTATCAGTTTAAGAATTTCATCTTAATAAAGTTTTAGCAGATATGGAACTCACTAAAAAAAGAAGTAATTAATACAAAGAATAATTATTATTTATTATTGATAAATATCTGTATTTTAATTATATCTTCAATTTTAGTTTATCGATTTTTGTATATTACTTGGTTGTGATTATACTGGATCAATCAAAGGAATTGGACCAAAACGAGCAATTGAACTTATTAAAACTCATAAATCATTGGAGAAAATTCTTGAAAATATTGATCAAAAAAAATATCCATCACCAGAAGATTGGAATTACAAAGAAGCTAGAGCATTGTTTATTGAACCAGATGTTGCAGATCCAAAGGATATCGATGTAAATTAAAAATATTTATTTGTTTTGATAAATTTTAATTATGTTTTTATTTTTTTGTTTAGTTAAAATGGACTGAACCTGATGAAGAAGGATTAGTTAAATTTCTTTGTGGTGATAAAAATTTTAATGAAGACAGAATACGTAATGGAGCTAAAAAACTTGCCAAAGCAAGAACCACATCAACAGAAGGTCGTCCAAATATACTCGACTAACGATTCGTTAGGCTCCTGAGAAAAAAAAAGAGAGAGAGCCTCGTCATGCTTGCAAACTATCCTCAATCTCTGTATACATATTTTGTCTATTTACCCTTTTTTAATTTTTTTTTTCTACTTATTTATATTTATTTATTTATATACATTTGTTTTTTTTTTTTCTTTAAATTATTCATTTTTTAAATTACACATTATAATATACTTCTTGACTTTTCTTTGCATTTCATTTCAAAGTGGAGAAAATAAGACACACGTCATTATTGCACCCTTATGAATCTACCATATATCAATTAGTGTTAATCATTTAATATTTTATTATTTTCTTCAATTCAAATTATCATCATCATCATCATCAAATTGTCACTTGAATGAAAATTAAAATGAAATTATGGTGTTTAAAAAATCGCATAAATATAATTTTTTTTTCAATTTATTTTTACTTTTTTGATTATTGATGATAATTTTTATATTCCAAAAAAATCTTTATATATTTTTTCAAAAAGAATAATGAACTGAAAATCAAATTTTTCTTATATTTTATTTTTTGACAATTAATCACCAATCTATTTAACTGCATTCTTGTATAAAACCTATAAATTTGTTTTAACCACATATATAGAGCAATAAATAATCACCAAAAAAATGTGTGAAATCTAGACACCCCTCCAAATGTCACGCCCTTATAAACTCTCGAAAATAAAAAGAATAAAAATAAAAAAAAACAATCGTATATGGAGCATGAAAATTTTATATAAAAACTAGGTGGAGAAAAATCAGCGAAATCCAATTTTCGAATAAATAAAAATTAAGAAAAACAAGTTTGCGGGATGAGGGTTTATACGTTGGAACGTATTCGTTTTGTTGGAAATCAAGTTATAAAAGGAAGTGAAACTATTCACACAGCTTGGTAAATATTTTTTTATTTTTATAATATTATTGTTCAATTTAAATATTGTATTTATTATTTTTAGCTATGCTAGTGAATGGTATACTTTACCGATAAAATATCAGAAAATTTTAATTCCAATTATGGTGAGAACTAATAGACCTTGCACAGTGAGTATTTGACGATTAATCAAATGAAAAATCAAAAATTAATTCATTTTGAATTTTAATTACAGATCACAGCAGGTAATAAATTATTAAATTAGTTTTTTTTTCATTTCTAATATATATGTAATAAAATAAATAATAATTTTATTTTCTTTGTTTTTTTTTTTATAGGAAAATTGTATGTTTTGAGCATGGAAAACTTTTCTGAACTATTGAAAAAAGCGATGTCGTTATTTACATTTATAAATTCAACTCGTTGAGATATCTTGAATGACGTGTTATTTATTTGTTATTAATTATAGTTGTATATTTTTAAAAATAATGTGTTAAAAATATTGTTTTCTTGTTTAAATTATTATTTAAAAATTTTTTTATTTAAAAAAATTATAATTATTCAAGTAGTAATAAAAACTGGACAACATTTTATGGTTTTACTAAAAAAAATATTACCAATTGTTTTTAGCAGGTAAAATTATAATTACAAATCTACACGTTAATTTTTATTAACAAAAATAAAGTTATTGTTTACTATTGTAAAATAAGATTTGTAAGATAATTTTATTTTTTTATATTTTGCGAAAGTCAATAATTCGTGTTGCCACGACACGATTTCAGGTATACACACACTAAAAATAAATCCTGGTCTTGTTTCCTCCGTCAAATATTGCAGTCTGTTTTATTTTGATACTATACAATTAATTGCACGAAGTATTGAGAATCAACCCTTACACAATGACAGGGAAAAAAAAAGGGAAAAACAATAATATGTCTGGTCATCAAAGAGCCGTGAATACGACGCCATATTTCCATGAATAATTAAATAAAACCTTTAGCTTACTTCTAATTGCAAGAATCGCACGAAAAAAAAAAAAAAATAAACAAAAAGAATTTACAATGTGTTTTCATTATAAGGGTAAGATATTATTTCCATTTTTTTTTATGTTCAGTATTATTATAATTTATTTTCCATCATGAAGATACTCGACAGCTCATACTACCGTATGAACAAACGTGCTCTAAAATTTTACGGACAATGGCCATATCAATCAAAAATAAGAAATCGTTGTCAAAAAATATTGATATTTACAATAGTATTAAGTATAACAATTCCAAAGGTATTTAAATAAATATAAATATTATTATTTTTACATTGTTATAAATAAAAATAAATACCATTCATTCAAGTTTATAAAATGTTTCGAATCACTTGATGATATTGACGAAATAATATTATGTTTACCAATGATGGTACTTCACACAGTTGCACATGTAAAAATGTTGTGCTGGAGTTTAACTGGAAACAATGTGATTATCATTTATTATTTAATATTATTACTTATTATATTCAAGTGAACTTTAATTAGCTGTCGTGGTTTATCAGATAATTTTATAAATATTTTTACAGATGAAAATGTTATTAGAAATTATTGAAAGTGATTGGGATATGATTAAATCGAAAGACGACAGAGATATACTTCATAAACATTGGAAAAGAGGAAAATTGTACATGTCAGCTTATGCAAGTATTTATTATAAGAAAAAAATTAAAAATCATTTTTATTATGTGGAGTTAACAGAGTTTGCAGAGTAATAATTTGTTGAGTTATTAAAAATTACACTGTCTAATAAAATTAATTTATAAATAATTTATTTGATAATTTCAATTGAATGTTATTATCAGAAAACAAAAATACTTTAATTATTCAATTTTAAATTTTTTATAAAGCCCTGTCAATGAACAATTTCTCTGGGCTAAATGAATTTTTAATTTTTTAATTTTCTAATTAGACAGCTGCCATGTTTGGTATACTTATATTATATTTGTCATCTCCTGGA
Source organism: Aphidius gifuensis (assembly GCF_014905175.1). Lineage (NCBI taxonomy): Eukaryota > Metazoa > Arthropoda > Insecta > Hymenoptera > Braconidae > Aphidius > Aphidius gifuensis. The sequence goes on along the minus strand of NC_057791.1, from coordinate 23,336,897 downwards.
ATTCCAAAAATATTGGATATAATTATTCCATTAAATGAATCACGACCACGAATATTTCTGTATGAAACAGAATATTTTATCGATCAAGATAAATATTATTTTTATATACTTATTCATGCATACATGACTGTTCCAGTTTCACTTGGAATTATTGTTTTTTTTGATAATGTACTTGGAACATATATTCATCATGCAACAGGGATGTTTGGTAAATATATTTTAAAAATAATAAATTACATACTTAATAATAATTAGCTCATTGTTAAATTTGTATTTTTTTAAAAATAGAAATTGTTAGGTAAGATTTATCAATAAAAATAAATATATTTAAAAAATTAATAAACATAAAAGTTTTTAAGCTAATATTTCGAAAAATATTATTTCAAAAGTTTGCATTTGAGAAATATACATATTTCCAAAAAATCAGATCAAGAAGAAACGGAACTTGATCGATATAAAAATATTAAAAACCGCATAATTTTTTGTGTGACAATTCACAGCAATACAATTGAGTGAGTTTTAAAATTTACTTGACAATTATTATTGCAAATTGTCAATGATTAATTTGTTGTTTATAAAATGTTTAATGAAGATTTATAGATTTGGTTGAATCAACTGGTACAATAGCACTTTTATTTGTTGTTGGACTTAATACGTTGATAATAACAGTAACAGGAATGTCGGTAAGAAAAATTTTGAGTTGATAATTGTTATTAAAAAAAAAATACATATAATGAAGTATTAATTTATTGCAAGACTGTAATGAAAATTGAAGAACCAAGTGAAGCATTTCGAAATATGGCATTTACAATTGGTGGTATATTTCATTTATTTTACAACAGTCATCAGGGAAATTTATTGATGAGTCAGAGTAAAGATGTCTTTGAAGATGTGTATGTATTTCAAAAAAATAATAAAGAAAACTGTAATGAAATTTATAAAATTAGTCATATTGAATTATTGTTTATAATCGGACATAATTAAATATAAATTTTGCTCGTTGGTTTTTTAGTTACTCGAGTGAGTGGTACACATTACCTCCAAGTTTACAAAAACTTTTGATACCAATAATGATGAGAGCTAAAAAACCATCAGTATTAACAGCTGGTGGTCTATATGTTTTATCAAATGACAGTTTTAGTCTGGTAATTATTAACAATTAAATCAAATAGATGTAATTAAAATATTTCTAATAGATTTTTAAAATATTATAGGTTCTTAGAAAGGCCATGTCATTTTTTACGGTGCTCAATTCGGCACGTTAGAAAAAAAAATATATTCTTTTATTGCAGAATTTATAGGAGAAGATTAAATTTTATTTATTTATTATATAGATTTATTTAAGTTAATAAATTATAGTAATAAAAATATATTAATATTTGAAATGGTATTTTTTTAAATTTTTTGTATGTATTTAAAAAAAAAAAAATTGAATAATCAATTTGTGATAATAATTTTTAAATGAGAAATAAATTCTAAATGTGAAAAATAACAATAATAATAGTCAATTAATTTGTTGAACAAAAAAAAAAAAAAAAAAATTAATGTAAATAATTTTTTGGATAAGTTTATACTTGACAATATTTTAATTTTCGTTTTTGATTATGAAAAATAATCTATGTTCGTTCAACAATAACACAAAACATTTTATCTATATTTATTTATCAAATATTATAACTAAAAAGCCAACATGTGTATATTTTTTAACCAGTAATAAGTGCAATGAAAAATACGATTTTTTAAAATAAAAAAATCATTATTTACATCCTTACATATCTGTTATATAAAAATTAGTTATTGTAAGAAATTTCGTACGAATTTTCATTTGAAATTCACTAAGAAAAACAATAGATTTAAAATGTTTAGCAATTTTAGCTAATTCAATATTATTATTGTCAAAATAAGAATATTGTTTTGAAGTTATTCTTTCAATCAACAATGAATACTATTTTTAAAAAGTCATTGCCGAATATTTTTTAATCATTTAAATAGACATTCAAATGCACTTTCAATTTTATCAACACTAACTGATATTCTTCTAAAATAACGTAATTTTCTTGGATTTTTTTCAGAACATATATACATGTAATTTTTTAAATAAGAAATTAAAATGATACGTTCTATAAAAATATTAACTGTAAAAATTTCTTGGTTTTTTAGAGTCAATAATTCATGTTGCCCCAATACGATTTTAAATATATATACACACAAAAATAAATCCTGGACTGACAAAAGGTTTGTTATCTTTGTCCATTACAAACTGCACATATTGCAGTCTGTTTTATTTTGATAGTATACAATTAATTATACGAAGTATTGAGAATCAACCCTTACACAATACCAGGGAAAAAAAAAGGGAAAAACAATAATATGTCTGGTCATCAAAGAGCCCTGAATACGACGCCATATTTCCATGAATAATTAAATAAAACCTTTAGCTTACTTCTAATTGCAAGAATCGCACGAAAAAAAAAAAAAAATAAACAAAAAGAATTTAAAATGTGTTTTCATTATAAGGGTAAGATATTATTTCCATTTTTTTTTATGTTCAGTATTATTATAATTTATTTTCCATCATGAAGATACTCGACAGCTCATACTACCGTATGAACAAACGTGCTCTAAAATTTTACGGACAATGGCCATATCAATCAAAAATAAAAAATCGTTGTCAAAAAATATTGATATTTACAATAGTATTGAGTATAACAATTCCAAAGGTATTTAAATAAATATAAATATTACATTTCTACATTGTTATAAATAAAAATAAATACCATTCATTTAAGTGTATAAAATGTTTCGAATCACTTGATGATATTGACGAAATAATATTATGTTTACCAATGATAGTACTTCATGCTGTTTCACTTATAAAAATGTTGTGTTGGAGTTTATCTGGAGATAAAGTAACAATAATATTCAACAAAAAAAATATATTATTAAATTAGTTTACATATGTTAATATCAAATATAAGTGTCATTAAAGTTTTTTTTTTTTTAGATAAAAATATTATTAGAAATAATTAAAAGTGATTGGGATATGATTAAATCAAAAGACGACAGAGAAATACTTCATAAACATTGGAGAAGAGGAAAATTGTACATGTCAGCTTATGCAAGTATTTATTATAAGAAAAAAATTAAAAATCATTTTTAATATGTGGAATTAACAGAGTTTGCAGAGTAATAATTTGTTGAGTTATTAAAAATTACACTGTCTAATGAAATTAATTTATAAATAATTTATTTGATAATTTCAATTGAATGTTATTATCAGAAAACAAAAATACTTTTATTATTCAATTTTAAATTTTTTATAAAGCCCTGTCAATGAACAATTTCGCTGGGCTAAATGAATTTTTAATTTTTAATTTTCTAATTAGGCATCTGCCATGTTTGGTATACTCATATTATATTTGGCATCACCAGGAGTTCCAAAAGTATTGGATATAATTATTCCATTAAATGAATCACGACCACGAATATTTCTGTATGAAACAGAATATTTTATCGATCAAGATAAATATTATTTCTCTTTGCTAATTCACGCGTACATGACTGTTCCAGTTTCAGTTGGAATTATAGTTTTTTTTGACAATGTACTTGCTACGTACATTAATCACGCAACAGGAATGTTTGGTATGTATTTTTTTTTGCATAATATTTACTAAAAATTTCAGTACCTTTTTATAAATAATTAATAAAATAATTGCTAAATTGTAACAATTTTTTTTTCACGCTGTAATAGAAATTGTTAGGTAAGTAATAATTCATTTTTGAAAATCATTAATAAGTTATCAATAAATATAGTTGTCAATGATAATTATTTGGGATTTATTTATAATTAAGCACACACTTGAGAAATTTACATATTTCTATTAAATCAGATCGAGAAGAAAATGAATATGATCGATATAAAAATATCAAAAATCGAATAATATATTGTGCAACTGTTCACAATAATACAATTCAGTAAGTAATTTAATTAAAAAAAAAAATAAAACGTATTTACCTTTATAAAATTAATTTAATTTAATATAATTTTTTTCAAATTGAGATTTGTAAATTTAGTTGAATCAGTTGGTACGATTGCACTTTTATTTATCGTTGGACTTAGCACGATAATTATAACAATAACAGGAATGACAGTACGTAAAAAAAAATAAAATAATTAATAAGATTTAATTAATGAAATAATAATGTTATTCAATTTTGATTATTTTTATTTATAAAAAGACAGTTATGAAGATTGACCAACCAAGTGAAGCTCTAAGAAATTTTGCATTTACAATTGGTGCTGTATTTCATTTATTTTATAGCAGTTATCAAGGAAATTTATTGATTAATCAGAGTGAAAATGTCTTTACAAATGCGTATGTATATTAATTCTATCTAGAATATTTATCTTATTAATAATTATTTAATAGTTACCTCAGCGAATGGTATACCTTGCCAATAAATTTACAAAAACTTTTGGTACCAATTATGATGAGAGCCAAAAAACCATGTGCTTTGACAGCCGGACGTTTGTACATCCTGTCAAATGACAATTTCAGTCAGGTAACTATAAAAAAAATAACAATAATATTACATTAACAATTTACCAAATAACATTTTTTATTTTAGCTTTTAAAAAAAGCCATGTCTTTTTTCACTGTACTCAATTCAGCTCGTTAAATAAAATTCAAATTCTTCTCCATCATCACTGATGATTCATCAGTCTCAAAACTCAATAAAAAAACTCATAATTTATTTATAAATTTATTATTGTTATTAAAAATAATATTTAAAAAATTGACGACAATTTTTTATTTTTTTAATAATAATATTTATTTATTTTTTGTGTTTAAATAATATGCCAAAAAAAAAAAATTTGTATTAATTTTTTTTTGTTGTTGTTGTCATATTGAAAGAAACATTTCAACTGAATATTTCTTAAAAGCCACGTAGCTAAAATAAAAAAAAAAAAATGTTCAAAAGAAATTAAAAAGGGTAAAAGATAAAAGGCTCTTTTTTAGAAAAAAACTTGCAACAGAAATAATAATAATTACCTGGATGTATATAAAATTTTTTCTTCTTTTTTCACATCAAGTAAAATTACAAAAAAATATACGAAGAATTATTGATGCACTGAGAGAATTTATAACGAACATCGATTGAATTGTTGGAAGCCTTAAAATGTCACGATGTTATATCAGTTAACTTACAACTACCAAGGTATATTTTTTGAAGATGGATACTGTCGCAACGTCATATCATAAAATTAATAGAAAATTTTTAAAAAGCCTGGGTATTTGGCCTTATCAATCATCCCTTTCAAAAAAATTTTTTATACTTCTTACATTATTTTTAACCATTACACATGGTTATCTTCAGGTAATGAAAAAATTAAAAATACAAATTAAGTGATAATATTTTTTACCTGTTTTATTATCTCCTCGGGGCTCGGTTAATTAGAAATAAATATTTAATCATTGAATTTTTAATAGACTGCTGGTATGTTTGCTGCGTTAGTTGCTGATATTGATATTTTTTTGGAATCAGTACCAACTGTTTTAGCTGATGTTGTTTGTTATCTCAAATATTTTAATTTTTTTTACAATGGATCAAAGGTATTATTAAATAATCTGAAATTAAAAAAAAGTAATAAATTAATATTGTGTTATTTTTTTTATTTTTAAGATGAAAGAATTATTAATAACAATGGAAAAAGATTGGAAGAAATATACATCCCCAGAAGAGTGTCAAATTTTGGACAAGTGGGCTCGTTTTGGAAGAAAAGTTACAATTTATTACGCAGGTTATTTAAAATTAATTGAGATATAATTTTGATTTAATTTTATTTTTGAATAATTTGTTGTGAAAATAATGGTTTTTAGGTGCTTTATATGGTACACTAGTTCCAATGGGACTTGTTCCACTTGTACCAGTTGTACTTGATGTTGTTGCACCAATTAATGGAAGCTACCCACGACATTTAATGTTTCAACAAATTGAATTTTTATTTGACTATGAAAAGTACTTTTTTCCATTGTTGATACATGGATACTTTGGGACAATGGCATATTTAACAATTATCATTGCAATTGATACGATTTTCATGGTTTACATACAGCATGCATGTGCTAAATTTGAAATTTTAGGGTAAGTTTTAACTTGAAAATAATGTTGAAATTTAAAGTAAAATAACATCAAATGACAGCTAATTTTACTGTATAAATAACAAGAAAAAATAATTAAAATTCAATCAATCATTAGATTAAAATTTCAGTTCATTTCATGAAAAATCATCAGATTTAAATAGAAAAAAAAAATCAAAAAATAATTTTCAAATTCAATTTACATATCTTAATTTTGCTGTGAAATATTTTGATTTTTTTCGAACCAAATATTAAACAAGATCTAATTAAATACATTCTGATAAATTAATTCTAATTAGATCTGATAATTTTTACTCGGACAATCACATTTTCATTTAAAAAAAAAAAAATGAATAATAAAATAATGTTAAAAAAAAATTATAGATTATTTCTGGATCGAGTGGCAAACGATGACGATGCTATAAAAAATCGTCATTGTTCAAAATTTGATGAAATAGATTATAATGATATGGTCAACTGCATCGCAACCCACAATCATGCGATTGAGTCTGTATTTTTTTAAATGAAAAAAAAGAATGAAAAAGCTCTAGAAATTCAAATTAGATATTTAGTTAACGGTAACGCTATTAGCACTCAATACGGGGGAATTTACGGGGACATTTATACAGGTTACGAGAAAATTTACGGTAAATATAGCCACCGTTGTATGTGTAGGAATGATTACATTGTGTGTGAAACCCATAAATGTCCCCGTATTTCCCGTAAATTTCCCCGTATGAGTGCCAATAACGATTTTGTTTAGTTAATGCCTTAGAAAATAGAAGAAGAAAGAGATTAAAATTTAGTGCTTTTTATAAATTTTATATAAACAAATACAATTAATTAATTAATTAATTATTAATTTATTTATTTAGTTTTTCAAACCTTATTGAAGAAGCAAATTACGTTTCATTTTTGTTCATCATTGGTATCAATATGATCATGATGACAGCATCAGCATTGGTTGTAAGTTGATTTGTTGATTGATAAATTAATTATTATTAATTAATTGATAAATTTTTCAAGGCTGCATTCAAAATTGATAATCCAGATATTGCTGGTAAATTTGTTGCGTTCACATTGGGCGAAGTATTTCATCTTTTTTACAGCAGCTGGCAGGGTCAATTACTTCTGGAACACAGTGAAAGCATTTTTAATCAAGTGTTAGTATATCTATATTTTTAATTATACAATAAAATATGTAAATTAATACGTAATTATTTTTTAAATACAAATTAGATATCAGGCCAAATGGAATAATGCATCTGTACGAACACAGCGATTAATTATTCCATTGTTGATGAGATCAGCACAACCATGTAAATTAACAGCTGGCAAAATGTTAATAGTATTTTTATTAATTATTATTATTATATGTTTATTAATTAATATTAACAAAATTTATTAATTATTTTTATTTTTTTCTACAGGCTGACTATGTCATTGACCAGCTTCACAACTGTAAGTCAATTAAATTCAAAAAAAAAGTTTCTATTTGTTGTTGTTTATTTGTTTAATTAATTAATAATATTTATATTTTTTTTGTTCTCTTTTTAAACAGGTTGTTAAAACTTCATTTTCATATTTAACAGTTTTCACATCAATGAGGGCTTAAATTAAATAATAAATTCATTTTAAAAATGAATTTCATGTGGCAAAATAAACTTTTAAAAATTTTTTCATTAATTAATTGTATTGTGGTGGTTTTTTTTTTTTAAACTGCACTTGTAATATTTTGATAGTTTAATCAACTGCTTGATATTTTGTACTGATACCATATTCGTATAATAAAAAATAAAATTCTTAGAAAAAAAAAGGACAAAATTTATTATAACATTGTTGAACGATTGATGTTTTTTAAAAATATAACAACAAAAGTTTGAAGTACTATAAAGGCCTGTAAATATTTTATCGATACAGGGAAATTTCACCCCATCATAAGTAAAAAAAAAAAAAAAAAAACAACAAAAGGTGCTACATTGAGATCTGGGAAAAATAATGAAAAAAAATAAGGATTGAATTGTTCAAAGGGAATAAAAAATTACAATTGATTTCGTTGGGGGTTTGTGTCGTTGCAAATTTCTTTATGACTTTTATTGTTACAAGTGAATTTGGTAGTATATTGTTATGGATACCACTGTACCGTCCTACCTTAAATTCAATAAAAATTTACTAAAAATATGCGGACAATGGCCTTATCAAAATAAATTAAACAAAATAATTTTAACATTCATAACAATTTTTTTTACAAGTAGCCAAACAATTTTCCAGGTTAAAAATTTATAATTAAAATTCATTTAAATGTTTTACAATTAATATGAATAATATTTAAATTTTTTTTTCAAGATTACTGGTGCTCTGCAAGCATACAGCAATACAGAAATGTTTTTAGAAACAATACCAAATATATTAATGGATTTTAGTATCGGTGCAAAAATTTTTTTTATTTTTTATAGATGAAAAAAATGCTGGTATTATTGACAGAAGATTGGGATAAATTTTGTACAGAATCAGAGTTGAAAATTTTAAAAAAATTTGGTTCACATGCAAGAAAATTTAGTTTGACATATTTTTGTGAGTTTAAATATTTTTATTGTTTATTTGTTGGATATAATATTTATTTATTTTAGTTTTTATGTATGGAACCATGATGCCGTTTATGGTGATACCACTTGGGCCAATAATAATAAACACATTTGATTTGTCAAATGAAACATTACCGAGGCAAATTTTATACGTTCAATATGAGTATTTATTTGATTTAGAAACGTATTATTATCCTGTTTTGATACACAGTTATTTTGGAACTTGTATTTTTATAAATGTCATTGTTGCACTTGATTCACTGTGCATGGTTTATGTGCAACATGCTGCAGCATTATTCAACATTATTGCGTGAGTAAATAAAATTAATTACTTATAAAAATTGTAATTATTTGTAATTTTATTCCAGACATAATCTTGATAAAATTGAGAATAATGAAAATTATAATTTTAATTTTAATCCAAAGATAAATGATGATGTGGCAAACAGACAAATGATTGAATGCTTAAAACAACATAAACATGTATTAGAGTAAGTATTTAAAATATGTTGTAGATTAATTTTCAACTGTTTAATGATTTTATTTATTTTTTGAATAATAGTTATGCCAAGTTGATTGACAGTAGTCATCATATTTCTTACTTTTTTCAACTTGGTGTTAATATGATATCAATATCTTTCACTGGATATCAAATTGCAACGAAATTAAGTACAGCACCAGATGTGTCAATTAGATTTGGAGCATTTACTGTGTCTCAATTGATTTTACTATTTTTTTTGAGCTTGCCAGGTCAACAATTGTGTGATCACAGTTCTGAATTTTTTAACAAAGTGTATGTATATTTGAGATAACAAACGGTGATGAAATAATTTCTACATGATAAAAAAAATAAATAACAAGAATATTATAGAGTAATTTTAGTTACAGTGCAAAATGGTATAAAACATCAATGAGAACTAGAAAATTATTTCTTTTAATGTCTATGAAAAGTGCCAAACCATGCTATCTCACAGGTAAATTTATGTTTTTATATTTTCAATTGAAAAAAAAATAATATTATTATTAAATCTATTATTTATGAAATATTTTTTAGCACTACATTTTTATAAGCTAGGCTATGAAAACTATGGAATGGTAAGATAAATTTATTTTTCATTTTTAATTTAGTCCATTGATTGTTTATAAATTTGGTATGTTGTAATTTTTTTTTTTTTTGGTGGAAATACAAGGTAGTCAAAACTTCGATATCTTACGTCATGGTTCTGCTATCAATGGAATAATTAAAAATCACAAAAAACATTGTATCACTTTGAAGAAAAAAAAATAATAATTCAGCTAAATGTAATTTTGTACTGTTTATCATCATACTTTTTAAAATATAATTCAAAATTTAACATTGTTTTTTTTTTTTCTGAGTACAAAATGATCATTTAACATGATATTAAGTTGTCTTCATTTATATAAATCAACTTAATTTTTATTAAAATATTTGTGAATCGTTTAAAAAAAAATTAAAAATAAAATCAACTAAACGTATAATGTATTTTTTTACTCACGTTAATTCACATAAAAAAATATCAATTTGAGTATATTACTGTGAACATATATATGAATAGAATTGAGCGTTACTTTTTCGAACAATGTAGTAACATTAAAAACTATTGTGTTGATTCTTTTAATTTCACCAATATTATTTGTGTAAAAAATTATTTCAAAGTCAATGTTTGATAAGAAAACAAAACAAAGAGAATAATAATTAAAAAGAATAAAATACTTTACAGGTAATGTCACAAATTACAATCGATCGGTTTATTTTCATAGAATTCATCCCCTACTATGTTTTGAGAATGCCAGCTCACAAAATAAAGTAAAAACCCTAAAGTAAAGTGCATATTAAATGAATATCGATGTGAATTTTAACTCCCCAAAGTAACTTTATTTTTCAGTTGTACATTTAAATTAACAGTAAACAGTATGGAATCTTCAATACCATCATATTTGAAAATAAATAAAGCCCTACTAGGCATGTTTGGATTGTGGCCTCATCAAAATATATTTACTAAAATTTTATTATCATTTATATTAATTTTTTTTACATCAACACAAACAATATTTCAGGTATATAAGTTTTTTTTGATTTCCAATTATCATTGTGTTTCAACTAATTAACAAAAATACATAAATGAATTTATGATGCAGATATGGGGTGCATTATTAGTACGTGAAGAATGGGAAATATTTTTAGAAACAATACCAAATATATTGGCAGGTTTTAGTATTTTTGCTAAAATGGGAAATTTTTTTTTCAATAATCACAGGGTAATTTACATTATTGTCAATATTAATTCATAATTAATAATCGATCGATAAATTATCAATTGAATCCACTGATAAAAATTTGTTTTTCTATTATTGTTGAAAAATTTAGATGACAAAATTATTGGACCAATTGGAGGATGATTGGCGTGAGCTAAAATCATCTGCAGAGAAAGAAATTTTAAATGAATATGGTGTCTCTGCAAGAAAATTCACCCTAACATATCTCGGTAAGTTTGTTAAAATAAAAAATTAATAATTTTATTAAATTATTAATGGATGTTTGGTAGATAAAAATTGTGAGTATTTATAATTTTTTTTTTGAGCAGGTATCATGTGGGGAACAATGACACCATTTCTAGTTGTTCCAGCAGTTCCACTTGTTATTAATATTTTTCTGCCTAATAATGAAACCTTGCCAAGGCAAATGTTGTTTGTTCAATATGAATATTTATTTGATTTGAAAAAATATTATTATCCTGTCATTATTCACAGTTGGATCGGCACATGTATTTTTATAAATATTGTTGTTGCTCTTGATACAACTTGCATGATTTACGTTGAACATGCTGCTGCTCTTTTTAAATGTGTTGGGTGAGCTCCGAGAAAAATAAAAATTTAATTAATTAATTAATGAGTTAATAGACGAATAAATAGATAATTATTTTTCTTGAAAAAAATATACTTAAAAAATTGATTAAACTATTTAACGATTTTTTAAAAATATAATTAAATAAAAAAATTTGAATATTTATTTTTTAGGCATAATCTCAATAAAATTGAAAATTCTGATAAAATAAAATTTGATGTTAATCCAAAACTATCTGATGATAAAGCACACAAAGAAATTGGCCAATGCATGAAATTACACAATCGTGTTTTAAAGTGAGTTATTGCTCGGAAATTATTGTCATACTTGACCAATCAATTTTATTTTTTCTTTTCTAGATATTCAGAACTGATTGAAGCTGCTCACTACATATCATATTTTTTTCAACTGGGAATTAATATGATATCAATTAGTTTTGCAGGATTTCAAATTGCAACTAAAATACATACAGCACCAGATGTATCAATTAGATTTGCTGCATTGAATTTTACGCAATTAGCAATTATGCTTTTTCAAGGTTTCATACAAGGTCAACAATTATTTGATTCAAGTGCTCAAGTTTATCATGACATGTAAGTAAATTGTTTGGTTTTTTTCATTGCAAAAAATAAATGTTATTGAATTTTTGATATTTTTATTATTAGCTATAATTCAAAGTGGTATAATACGTCAATGAGAACGAGAAAGATACAAAATTTAATGTCAATAAGAGCATCTAAACCATGCCAATTAACAGGTTAAATTTAATTTATTTTATCCACAATTTTATAAAATATACATACTAAATATTTATATATTTTTTTGTAAAATGTAAAGCTGGAAGATTTTATATTCTGTCTTTTCAAAATTATGGAATTGTTGTGAAGACAGCAATGTCATATGTGATGGCACTTATTTCAATGGAAAATAAAGATTGAGAGTAAAAAGCTCAGGTTTTAAATAAAAATTAAGATGATAATATATATTTCAAGTAATTGTTGTTATATAAATACATAAATTTTCAAAATGAATTGATGTAAAAATGTATGTCTTTGAACTCACTTTTTTTGATAAACTTTTTAGCAAAAAAATTCTATTGCATATTTTTATTTTTTTAATAACAATAAAAACAAAAAAAAAACTTTACAAATTAGAATCAGGTTACAGTTAATATGTTATAATTAAATCGCAATTGATCAGTGACTCAATTACGACTACGCAAAAAAAAAAAAAAAAGCTTAACAATATATCCTTTTTCTTTATTTTTAATTTTGATTTTTGCAAAGTAGCACATTTTGTTGACTGAGCAAACTGAGTGTACTTTTTTATTATTTAAATTCGAAAGATAATGGGTGTCTCATTTTTCTTAACCATCTATATTGACACCTGTACCCTCATAAATTATTTTTAAATAATAAAAAAAATTATAGAATAATTTTAGCGACCATGGAAAATGGTATCGTTGCATCGATGCACACAGTGATGTAAAAAATATGAAAACCATTTTCAAGTTCTGAGTGATGTGACATACCACGCTATTTTACAGGTAAATTTATTCTTTTCCAATTATAAAAACTAGTTGTTTTAAAAATTATTTTAATCAGGCACTTTTTATAATCTAGTTAAGAAAAAAGTTAACTAAAACTAATATATATATTTTTGCACTTACGATTGTTAATTTTTACACAAAAAAAAAAAATAAAATTTATTATACAATAACAAAAATATAAATGACAAAATAAAACTTGTCTTTACTCTTTTGAACGATGTATTTCTACTGAAATATATTCTGTTCTTTTATTATTGGTTTTATTTTATTTCAGCAGTATGTTTTACGTAAAAAATTATTTCAAAGCCAACGTCTGATAAAAAAACAAAAGAAAAGAGAATAATGATTAAAAAGAATAAAATACTTTACAGGTAATGTCACAAATGACAATCGATCGTTTTTATTTTCGTAGAAGTCACCCCTTACTATGTTTCGAAAATGCCCACTCACAAAAACATCAGTAGAGTAAAGTAAAAACCCTAAAGTAAAGTGCATATTTAATTAATATCGATTTCAAGTTTTACTCAAGACAGTAACTTTATATTCCAGTTGTATATTTGAACAAACAGTGAACAGTATGGATTCTTCATTACCATCATATTTGAAAATAAATAAAGCCCTACTAGGCATGTTTGGATTGTGGCCTCATCAGAATATATTTACTAAAATTTTATTATCATTTATATTAATTTTTTTTACATCAACACAAACAATATTTCAGGTATATAGATTTTTTTTTATTTTCAATTATCATTGTGTTTCAACTAATTAACAAAAATACATGTATTAATTTATGATGCAGATATGGGGTGCATTATTAGCACGTGAAGAATGGGAATTATTTTTAGAAACAATACCAAATATATTGGCAGGTTTTAGTATTTTTGCTAAAATGGGAAATTTTTTTTTCAATAATCACAGGGTAATAAATTTATATTATTTTTAATATTAATTCATATTATAGAGTTAATTGTAATTATATATTAATTATAGTCCATAATTATAAGAAAAAAAAATTAGACAAATTAATAGAGAAAAAAAAAAAAAAATCATTATATTTTTTAAAACTTTAAATACAAATTATTTATTTATGTCTAATTTATTATTAATTAATTAATTTTTTATAAAAATTGTTTTTTCTATTATTATTATTATTAATAAATGTAGATGAAAAAATTACTGGAGCAACTTGAGGATGATTGGCGTGAGCTAAAATCATCTGCAGAGAAAGAAATTTTGAATGAATATGGTGTCTCTGCAAGAAAATTCACCCTAACATATCTCGGTAAGTTTGTTAAAACAAAAAATTAATAATTTTATTGAATTATTAATGGATGTTTGGTAGATAAAATTTGTGAGTATTTATAATTTTTTTTTGAGCAGGTATCATGTGGGGAACAATGACACCATTTCTAGTTGTTCCAGCAGTTCCACTTGTTATTAATATTTTTCTGCCTAATAATGAAACCTTGCCAAGGCAAATGTTGTTTGTTCAATATGAATATTTATTTGATTTGAAAAAATATTATTATCCTGTCATTATTCACAGTTGGATTGGCACATGTGTTTTCATGAATATTGTTGTTGCTCTGGACACAACTTGCATGGTATACGTTGAACATGCTGCTGCTCTTTTTAGATGTGTTGGGTGAATTAAATAATTTAAAAAAAAAATATATAAGCTTGAAAAATTAATTCAACTAGCTGTTAATTATTTTGTCGAGTAAATAACTTGAAAAATTAATATTAAATTTCAGCCATAATCTTAATGAAATTGAAAATACTGATGAAATAAAATTTGATGTTAATCCTAAACTATCTGATGATAAGGCACACAAAGAAATTGGTCAATGCATGAAATTACACAATCGTGTTTTAAAGTAAGTCATTGGATACTCAATAATTTTTTTTATATTCGACCAAGTAATTTAAATGAAATTTAATTTTTCATTTCTAGATATTCGGAACTGATTGAAGACGCTCACTATATATCATATTTCTTTCAACTTGGATTTATGATGATTTGTATGAGTTTCACGGGTTTCCAAATTGCAACTAAAATACACACAGCACCAGATGTATCAATTAGATTTGCTGCAATGAGTTCTTCGCAATTAGCAATCATGCTTTTTCAAGGTTTCATACAAGGTCAACAATTATTTGATTCAAGTGCTCAAGTTTATCATGACATGTAAGTAAATTGTTTGGTTTTTTTCATTGCAAAAAATAAATGTTATTGAATTTTTGATATTTTTATTATCAGCTATAATTCAAAGTGGTATAATACGTCAATGAGAACGAGAAAGATACAAAATTTAATGTCAATAAGAGCATCTAAACCATGTCAATTAACAGGTTAAATTTAATTTATTTTATCTACAATTTTATAAAATATAAATACTAAATATTTATATTTATTTTTTTTAATTTAAAGCTGGAAGATTTTATATTCTGTCTTTTCAAAATTATGGAATTGTTGTGAAAACAGCAATGTCATACGTGATGGTCCTTCTTTCTATGGAAGAAGAGGAGTAAATCAAAAATTTCTATCAAAAATATTAGTCAAGCTTATATATATCGTCTCATCTAACACTCTTCAAATTAATAATCAATAATTAAAATAAAATTTATTAGTGTATTTCAATCGAATATAATTAATTTAAATAATATAAAAACTTATCTTATTCAACTCACTTTTTTTTACAAATTCTCTACCAATAAACTTCCTTAAAATTTTTTTTTTCCTTTCCACGTAATTTTTAGTACTTTTTTTTGTGATGGGATGATGTTTTACATATGGTCTCTACATGTTGACAATTTTTATACTACAAACGACGTAAAAGTACAATTGACTTGTACTTTTTTTTTTTTTTGAACATGACGTGTTTTTATTAATACAAAGAAATAAAGGGGTAAAAAAATTACCTGGTAGAGTTATTAAAAATTAATCAATACCATTGAAATATTTTGTTTTTCTTACAATTGGTAAGAACAGTAACTCTGCTATTATTTTTTTACTTGTTACCATGAAAAAACAAAAACAATTTTGTTTGATAATTTTTGTTTGAAATTGAAAGAGAATACGGAATAGCTATTGATTAAGTTTTGATACATTTCAAATAGATATTTCATGGCAGTTGTACATGAACATTTGTGCAATATGAATATCTCTTCTATTCCATTATATCTTAGAATTAATAAATTTTTATTGACAATATCAGGACAGTGGCCACATCAAAAATTTTTATCTAAAATAATATTTACATTTTTAATGCTTTTTTTTACTGGAACACAATCATTATTTCAGGTAAATTGAAAAATTAATATTTATTTGTTTAATATATTTTTTTTTTAAATAATTTTTGTTTATTTTAAATAATATAATTTTTAGATCGGTGGTGCTTTGTTTGCTCGTGAAAATGCTGCTATGTTTTTGGAAACAATTCCAAATATTCTAGTTGATTTTAGTGTTGGTGCCAAAATAGCAAATTTTTTTTTCAACAAAAATAACGTAAATAAATAAATAAATAAAGTAATTATTGAATACTTTATTTTAACTATATTTTTTTCTTTTTAAATTAATTTATAATTAGATGAAAAAGTTGATGGTGTTATTGCAAGATGACTGGATACTTTTTGACAATAAATCAGAGATTGAAATTTTGAAAAAATACGGAGCGTATGCAAGAAAATTCACACTAACATATCTTGGTTTGTTATAAAAAAAAAAAAAAAATAATTATAATTAGACAAATAGTATTGGCATTGAAAATTTTGTTTGGTAATTATTAATTAAATTTTTTTAAAGCTGTCATGTATGGAACTATGCTACCCTTCATGGTGATACCAGTTGTGCCAATTTTTATAAATACATTTATGAAAAATTCAAGTTTACCAAAACAATTACTGTTTGTTCAATATGAATATTTATTTGATATGAAAAAATATTATTATCCAGTTATGCTTCATAGTTATTTTGGTACATGTGCATTTATCAATGTTGTTGTTGCTCTGGACACCACATGCATGGTTTATGTTCAACATTGTTGTGCTCTTTTTCGAGTACTTGGGTAAATTTTCTATTTTATTATCAGGATATTGGTGTAAATATTTTGAATCCTTTTAAATTGATTTTTATTCTAGATATAATTTAAGCAAAATTGAAAATGAAACGAATGATAATTATGCCTTTAATCCAAAAAAATATCATGATAAATCTCATGAAGAAATGATAAGATGCATGGAGTTACACAAGCGAATATTAGAGTCAGTTTGATAATTATAATTGATACCTCAATAATACAAATTTTTTATAATGATATTTTTTATTTAATAGCTATGCAAAGTTGATTGAAGATTCACATTATATATCATATTTTTTCCAACTTGGTATCAATATGATTTGCATTTCTTTCACTGGGTTTCAAATAGCAACAAATTTGAATACAGCACCAGATGTGTCAATTAGATTTGCTGCTTTTACATCAACACAATTGGCTATTTTATTTCTTCAAAGTTTCCCAGGACAACAATTATCTGATTCTAGTTCTCAAGTTTTTCAAGATGTGTAAGTATATGTTTTTTATTTTTTAATTTTTTGTTTTTAAATTACATTTTAAATGAAAATTCAAATTTTTTTTTTTTAGTTACAGTGCAAAGTGGTATAAAACATCAATGAGAACAAGAAAATTATTTTTTTTAATGTCAATGAGAAGTGCCAAACCTTGTATATTAACAGCTGGTAGAATTTTCACAATTTATATTTTTTTAAAAAAACAATATGTCAAATATTTATAAATACTTTTTTAAAATTTAATTATTCAGGTCGATTTTATGTTTTGGGACTTGCTAATTTTGGAGTGGTAAAAAAAAGACTGATACTTATTTCAACTAAATTTTAAATTATAAAATTATTATTAATGATATAATGTTCAATTTAATTATCAGGTTGTAAAAACTTCAATGTCGTATGTCATGGTACTTCTGTCGATGGAATAATTTAATTTTTTCAATATTAAAACTTTCGTCGTATTCTGTCAATAATATTATTTTTATACACGATATTTTTGTCTCAAAAAAATTCAAGAATAATTGAAAACTGGTTGTTGTAATTTTTTTTTACGTGAAATAATTATTAAAACACCAATTAAAAAATTATTTGAAAAAAATTACCAATGTGTTTCCAAGTTTTTCTTATTATTTATTTTATAAAATTTTTTTTCCAATTGAACAAGTCGACTTACTCATGTCGATCTTAAAAATTATCTGGCTATACTCTTTTTATTTTTTTACCCATTTTTAAATTTCAAAAGAAAAAAAAAACGACTGGAACTTTCGTGTTACTAAAAGTCCAAGTAAAATAAAAATAAAACAACAAACGTAAAAAGCATCAAACAACCAATACTCCGAATTTCGCCATGAAATAATAAATCGTACCATGTAATTATGAAAAATTCAGAGTAACAAAAGTATGTAAAATGTTTTATCATTTTATTAAGAGAGAATACATAATGAAAATTGATTTTGAAGAATGTTTTACGGACAATGTATTTCATATCAGTCTTACTGTAAATATAGAGACTATTAAAATGAATACACTCATTCCGAAATATCTAAGAATAAATAAAGTTTTATTATCGATTGCAGGCCAGTGGCCACTTCAACCAACAGTGCCAAAATACATTACTTTTTTTATTATGCTCTGTCTTACAATTAGCCAAAGTATTTTTCAAGTAATTATCATCCTCATAATTTTAATTTAAACAAAAAAATAGAAATGTTAAATCACCATTTGCCCAGTGAAATTTTGCATTTTATTTTTCTTTCTTTAAACTTTTTTGTTCATTTTGTTGATAATTTAATTTTTATAGATTACTGGAGCAATATTGGCTCGTTCAAATATTGATTTATTCATGGAAACAATTCCAAATATCCTAGTTGATTTTTCTGTCGCTGCTAAAGTTGCAAATTTTTTTTTCAACGGTCACAAGGTAACAAAAATCATCTAATTTTTTTATATAAAAAAAAATCATTTTTATCAAATTAACAATTTATGAAAATTTAGATGAAAAAATTATTAATCTCAATCCAAGAAGATTGGCAAGTGTTTAAAAATACTTCAGAAATTCAAATACTAAATAAATATGGTTCATTTGCAAATAAATTGACACTGACATATCTTGGTAAGTAATTATATAATTAATTTTCAAACAATCAATTTTGATTAATATTTTAAAATTTTATAAAAAATAAATAGGTGTTCTTTGGGGAACAATGACACCATTCATGGTAATACCAATTGTGCCATTAGTATTCAATATTTTTGCAAGTGATAATTCAAGTATTCCCCGGCAAATACTATTTGCACAATACGAATATCTTTTCGATACAGAAAAATATTATTTTCCAGTATTATTACATGGTTATTTCAGCACATTTGCATTTATAAATGTTGTTGTTGCTATTGATACTATGTGTATGGTTTATGTTGAACACAGTTGTGCAATGTTTTCAATTATTGGGTAAATTTATCAACAAATAAAATTTATAATTCATCAAAACAACAGATAATTTTTAATACTGATTATATTATTTAAATTTTTCAAGATATAATTTGGAACAAATTGAAAAAAATACTAGTGTTGATGTTAATCTTTGTCCGTCTCGTTCGAATGATTTGGCTTTTCAAAATATGATTAAATGTATAAAACATCACAATCGAGTGTTGGAGTAAGTTTGGTTGAATAATTTTCAATTTAAATATAAAAATTATTGTAAAATTAATTTTTATTATTTAGATATGCAAATTTAATTGAAGATGCTCATTATATATCGTATTTTTTTCAACTGGGTATCAATATGATTTGCGTTAGTTTTACTGGGTTCCAAATTGTCATGAAGATGGACACAGCACCAGATGCATCAATAAGATTTGCTGCATTTACAGCAACACAATTGGCTATTTTATTGCTTCAAAGCTATCCAGGACAGCAATTATTTGATCACAGTGTTCAAATTTATCAAAATGTGTATGTATTATTTAGATTTAATAATTTTAACTTATTTTTAAAGTTTTATTTATTTGTTTTTGATTTGTTTTTTTTTTCATAGTTATAATGCAGGATGGTTTAAAACTTCATTGAGAAGCAAAAAATTATTTTTAATCATGTCAATGAGATCTTGCATACCATGTACAATGACTGCTGGAAAATTTTATATTCTCAATTTAGCAAGTTTTAGTATGGTATTTAAAAAAAATATTTTATATTTAAATTCAAATTGATTTTTGATTTTGAGTTTTTAATATTGATATTATAATTTTTTTTAGGTGGTCAAAAGTTCAATGTCGTATGTCATGGTTCTTCTTTCGATGAAAAAATAATAATCCTTGAATTTTTTTATCCAATTAATTATCAATTATTTATATAACCAAATGGAAATCTAAAAAATTGATTGTCGTTTATTTTTGATGTTGCTTTAAAATTTTTTGTAATTGAAATTTGTCAAATTAAATAAATGTCATTTAAATGAGAAAAATATTAATTATTGTATTTCAAACAGATATTTAGTTGATTCAAATTTTGAATAATATTAATTTTTTTTTTTTTAACTCTATTCAATTTTTGAATAATTATTAATGTAGATGGATTAAATCAATTTTTGAAAATAAAATAACAAAAATTTTTTAACTTACTTTTTTAATAGAAGCAAAACAATTTATTGTATTTTTTTTTTTTTTTAAATAGTTGGTGATTTATTTTTAAGCAGAGTATTATCATTAAGTTTTTATGTGTTAAAAATTTTTTATATTGAATACAATGTAACACGTAAGAACGAAGTACTCTGTCTGTAACATTTTTTTTTGTTTTCTCTGTTGGTTAAAAAAAGTTCTGTCATGTATTTATCAAAGGGAAAAAAAAATACAAGGGTGGCGAAAAGTTTCTCGGAATGGTTGTTAAAAATTCGTTCATACCGTTTGAATATTTTTTTTTTCAGAATTAGCTTTATTTGATAGTATCCTTTGAAATTTAAAAAGAATACTTAACAGCTATCGATTCGGTTTTCATATTGACGCTAATATTTCGTTGCATTTGTACAACAACATTCGGGCCTAACAACATGAAGAGCTCTACTATTCCATTATACCTTAGAATCAATAAATTTTTGTTAATAATATCGGGAATTTGGCCACATCAGGAGTTTGTATCTAAAATATTATTTACTTTTTTTATGCTTTTCTTTACTGGAACACAATCATTATTTCAGGTAAATTAAATAATTAATATTTGTTTGTTTAATATATATTTTTTTAAAAATAATTATTGTATATTTTGAATAATAAAATTTTTAGATAAGTGGTGCTTTGTTTGCTCGTGAAAATGCTGCTATGTTTTTGGAAACAATTCCAAATATTCTAGTTGATTTTAGTGTTGGTGCCAAAATAGCAAATTTTTTTTTCAACAAAAATAACGTAAATAAATATTTTAAATTAATTTATAATTAGATGAAAAAGTTGATGGTGTTATTGCAAGATGACTGGATACTTTTTGACAATAAATCAGAGATTGAAATTTTGAAAAAATATGGAGCTTATGCAAGAAAATTTACGCTAACATATCTTGGTTTGTTACAAAAAAATATATAGTTTAAATATTATTAAAGTGATGAATTTCATTGATTTCTATTTTTTTTCTTTTTTTAATTAGCTGTTGTTTATGGAACAATGATGCCGTTTATGATTATACCAATTGCGCCGATAATGATAAATATATTTATTTCTGATAATTCAAGTTTACCAAAACAATTGCTGTTTGTTCAATATGAATATTTATTTGACATAAAAAAATATTATTATCCAGTTATGCTTCATAGTTACTTGGGAACTTGTGCATTTATTAATGTTATTGTTGCTCTGGACACAACATGCATGGTGTATGTTCAACATTGTTGTGCTCTTTTTCGAGTACTTGGGTAATTATTTAATAATTATTATTTTTGATAAAATTATGAATCATAATTATATTGTAAATATTAGTTTCATATTTTTGAATGTAAATTATTAATATAAATGATAGTGTCAAAATTCGACGTCTAATTTTTTTTCTAAGCTCAAGATTCTTCTATTCGCAGCAAGATTACCTGGTTTTATCTATTATAAATGATGTATTAATGATAATTTTTAATTGATTTTTGATTTAGATATAATTTAAGCAAGATTGACAATGAAACAAGCCATAATTTTGCCTTCAAGCCAACAAAATATTACGATAAATCTCATGAAGAAATGATAAAATGCATGGAATTACACCAGCGAATATTAGAGTGAGCGCATTTGATAATAACAATAAATATATTAATGAATAATCCAAATTTTTTCTAATATTTGTTTTTTAATAGCTATGCAAAATTAATTGAAGATTCACATTATATATCATATTTTTTTCAACTTGGTATCAATATGATTTGCATTTCGTTTACGGGTTTCCAAATAGCAACAAAATTCAGCATAGCACCAGACGTGTCAATAAGATTCGCAGCCTTCACATCAACTCAATTAGCTTTTTTATTTCTTCAAAGTTTCCCAGGACAACAATTATCTGATTCTAGTTCTCAAGTTTTTCAAGATGTGTAAGTATATGTTTTTTATGTTTTATTTTTTTGTTTTTAAATTACATTTAAATGAATATTCAAAATTTTTTTTTTCAGTTATAGTGCAAAGTGGTATAAAACATCAATGAGAACAAGAAAATTATTTTTTTTAATGTCAATGAGAAGTGCCAAACCTTGTATATTAACAGCGGGTAGAATTTTCAAAATTTATATTTTTTTAAAAAAACAATATAACAAATATTTATAAATACTTTTTTAAAATTTAATTATTCAGGTCGATTTTATGTTTTGGGACTTGCTAATTTTGGAACGGTAAAAAAAAGACTGATATTTATTTGAACTATATTTTAAATTACAAAATTATTATTAATTATATAATGTTCAATTTAATTATCAGGTTGTCAGAACTTCAATTTCTTATGTCATGGTCTTGCTCTCGATGGAATAATTAAATTTTCATAGTAGTCATGTTATAGTTACCATTTTTCATACACACTATTATCAACGCAACGTAACTGAAAAAAAAATAAACTGATCGTCGTAAATAATCTAGTTTAATGTAAAATAATTATTAATACTACTTTAATTTTTTAAGATATTACTTACAGCTTTGAAAATTATTTAAATAAAAATTCCATCAATTCATAAAAATTGAAAATTGATAGACAACTAGAAATGAATTTATTTTTAAATTATCTTTGAGTATAGTTTCAAATTTTTTTGCACTTTCAATTAATAAGAAAAAAAAAACAGTAAACACCAAAAGATTTACAAAATGTAAATAAAAATTCAACTCGACTTTTCTACGAGACACATTGGACTTAATTGTCTTTTGATAAATTAAAAAATACAAAAACATTTCACAAAAACATTGTTAAAAAAGAATTTATCATATTTTTCACTGAAAAACATATTATCTATTAATCTCTCCCCACCATAAAATACACAGTACTTGTATCTTTCATACTAAAAACAAAACCTTTGGCATTAAAACAGAATTTAAAATGGCAATCGATCTAAAGTTCCAAAGTTTCTTTACATAAAATATTTTTTCTTGTAATTCTGAAATGAAAAAAGCTACCAGTATGGAAACACCACAATATCTTCGATTCAATAAAAATTTACTGGCTTGTGCTGGCTTGTGGCCTCATCAACAAAAATTATCAAAAATTATATTTTTTATTATCTTGCTATTTTTAATAATATCTCAAACAGCATTTCAAGTAAATAAAAATAAAATAAATACAATTAAAATTAATATTACAAATTCAAATATCAAATATGTAATTTTTTTTTTCAATTGTGAATATTTGAATTTAAGATTATTGGTGCAATTTTGGCGCGTGAAAATGTTGACTTGTTTATGGAAGCAATACCAGCTATTCTCGGTGGTATTGCAATTGCTGTTAAAATAATGAATTTTTATTTAAATGGTCACAAGGTAATTTAAAAATTTATAATTTAAAAATTTATATTAATTTTTCTTTTCAAGACATTAATTTATATAGATGAAAAAACTTTTAGTACTTATTCAAAATGATTGGATTGAATATAAAAATGGACCAGAATCATTGATACTCAAAAAATATGCAAAATTTTCAAATAAATTAACCCTCATGTATTTTGGTAAGTGATTTTTATTTATAAATAAATTTTATATATATTAATTTGTTTTTTGATAATTTTATAATTAATTTATTTTAGGTATTATTTGGAGTACAATGACACCATTTTTAACAATACCACTTGTACCACTTATTTTTAATATTTTTGTATCTCAAAATAATAGTATTCAAAGACAACATTTGTATGCACAATATGAATATGTTTTTGATAGTGATAAAAATTATTATCCAGTATTAATTCACAGTTACATTGGAAGTTTTGCATTTATAAATGCTGTTGTTGCAATTGACGCTATGATTACTATGTACATAGAACATGCATGTGCATTATTTTCAATTATTGGGTAAGTATTTAAAATTAATAATAATCAATAGAAATTATTATTATTAATAATTACTAAATATTGAGTTTTTGGGAATCATACTTTTTATATTTTTTCTGCTTTTTTTATTTTTAAATTTTATGTTATTTATTAATAATTAATTAAATATAATTAATAAATACAAATAAAAATTGAATTGAAATATTGGATTCAATTATATATTTAATAATTATATTAATTTTTTCAACTAATTATTTTTTAATGAATAATATAAATGAAAATGTAACTTTTTAAAAATGTTTAGAAATATTTTTTTTTTTCTTCTTATAGTTAATTATATAATTATAAATAAAATTTTTAATGAAAATTAATTTAATATATTTTTAATCATGTCAATTATATTCAGTAATAATTTTTAATTATTATAATAATTATAATTTATAAATATGAAATTAAAAAAACTGAAATACTAAAAATAAAAAAATTTAACTTTTTATAAAAATTGAAAATAATTTTTATATTAATAATTCATATGAATAATTATTGATAAATATATTTTTAAAATAACTTTAAATTAATTAAATTTTTTTAAAATAATTTTAAAATAATTATTATTAACATAAGTGAAAGTATCAAAATTTAAATTTTTTAAATTATTTTAAAAAATTTGTATTTAATGTAAAAATTTATTTTTAAATTTATTCAGATATAATTTACAAGTAATGCAAAATAATCATGATGTTGATGTAAATTTAAATCCACATGAAATTAATGATGGAGCATTTAAAAATGTTATAAATTGTATAAAAAAACATGATCGTGTATTGCAGTAAATTTCTGACAATAATTAATTTTTTTTCCACAACAATTTAATTAAAAATATTAATTTTTAATTGTTACTTTTAGATATGTTAAATTACTGGATAATGCAAATTCAATATCATATTTTTTCCAATTGGGTATTGATATTATATGCCTTAGTTTCACTGGGTTCCAAATTGCAACAAAAATTGATAACTCACCAGATGCTGCAATGAGATTTGCAGCATATTCAACATCACTTTTAGTTGTTTTATATTTTTTAAGCTATCCAGGACAACAATTAATTGATCACAGTCTAAAAATATGCCACAATATGTACGTATAATAATATATTATATTTAAAAAAAATATATTTCATCTTAATTTTTTGCCATTGTTTCAGTTACAAAGCAAATTGGTATTGCACATCTTTGAGAACAAGAAAATTATTAATTTTCATGGCAATGCGAAGCTCAATACCGTGTCAAATAACAGCAGGAAAATTATATGTTATGGATATTACATCTTTTAAACTGGTACCTTACTCATTTTCATTAAATTAAATTTCGATAATAATTTTCTCTTTTTAAATTCAGGTTGTTAAAACATCCATTTCTTACGTTATGGTTCTTTTGTCCGTACAAGAATAATTTTAATTTAAATAAAAAAAGAAAATATAATTTTTAAAATGTCCACATAATCAAGTATTCAAAAAAAAAATTTAAATATCTTTATGTACTTACAGACCTTACAGTAATTTATATCCTAAATGTAAATGTACTCTTTGCAAATAAAAATTGTAAAAAAAAAACTTTTTTCTTTCGCAAACTTTTTAATACAATGTTATGATAAAATAATATTTTTTTTTGAACAAGTCAATAGAACGACACGTATCATACTACTGTTAACTAAGTAAAACACAAAGTAAAACAAAGAAAAATAATACAAACAAAACTTCCAAGAACCTTATGGAAATAAGCGAAAAAAAAAAATTAAAAATGCAAATACTTCGAAATGTCTTTCAACGTATTTGACAAAGTATATTTGTCGTTGTAATTAAATATTCACATTGTCTTTTGATGTCTTAAAAATACAACATGCGCGAGTTACCTGTTTTATCATCAAATAAAATTAATAAAATTTTCCAAGATATAACTTCAGTTGGTTTATTTCTGCTACACATATCACGCACATTGAAAAATATATACAAAAATGGAACACTATTATAAAGTAAATGAATTTTTACTTTCATCTATCGGACAATGGCCTTATCAAAAAAAATATAGTAAATTATTTTTTTACGGCTCGACTGTTTTTCTTTTAGTTACTCAGGGTTTTCTACAGGTATTTTTCCGACCAAAAGTATTTTCAAAAAATAAATTAATACTTGCAAAATTGATTTATCATAAACGCTCATTTTTTTTTTCATCTTTTAATGATGTTTTTTGAATTATTTGTAAGACTGGTGGTCTCATAGCAGCTCGATGTGAACCTGCAATTTTTTTAGAAGCGTTACCACCTGTCATGATAAGTTTAATGTGCATTGTTAAATATATTAATTTTATATACAACGCTGACAAGGTCAGTTGCCAAATTAAATTGCTAGTATTTTTCATTTTCCCAAGTGTTTAATGATGCTATTTTTATAATTGAAATAGATGAAGGATTTATTGGACGCAATAAAATCAGAATGGAATTCTCTGACTGAAGAAAAAGAAATTGAAATATTTAAAAATTGGGCATATGATAGTAGAAAAAGTACACTTATGTATGCAGGTAAATATTAATTAGAATGTAATAATTAATTGTCTTTTTATAAATCAACAATTAATTTATTTACTTGATTTTTTTTTAGGTGCAGTATATGGCTCATTAGTTCCACTGATGATTTCCCCAATCATTCCATTTTTTATTGATTTAATTCCTGATAATTCAAATGATACAATTCCAAGATTAACGATGTTTCATGTTGAATATTTTATTGATGTTGATAAATATTATTATCCACTTCTTATTCATTCTTATTTCGGAACAATGGCTTATATTACTGTTGTCGTTGCAATTGATACGATGTTTATGGTTTACGTTCAATATGCCTGTTCGATATTTGTTATTTTAGGGTAAGTTTTTTGTAAAAAAAAAATGTACATTATGCTTATAACTAAATTAGCCATCTTCCTAATTTTTAAAATAAATTTTTCGGAGTTGTTAATGACAGTTTGACAAGGTCTTGAATATTAAAAATCATCGAGTGATTAATTATTTTTTTTGTAAATTACTTTTCTATAAATCCATCATGATTAATAAATTTTTTTCAACAGGCATCGTTTGGAAAATCTTGTAAGAACTGATATCCTCATGGTCAATGCAAATCCCAATCTGATTGATGATGAACCTTATAGAAAAATCATCAAGTGTATCATCAAACACAGTGATGCAATTGAGTGAGTACACATCGTTGTAGGGGTGTGCGAATATTCGAATTATTCGTTCAAAAATTTTTTATTCATAATGTGTCGGAATTAATGATTTCTCTTTCAAAACTAGCTACTATTGATTGTAGTAATTTTTTTTTTAATAGTAGTTTCATAAATTTGTTTAAAAAATAATAAAAAAAAAAAATTTCAAAATAATTAAAAACTCATATTTTTTTGTCGGGGATATTTTAATTATTAGACAGGTTGCTTTGGATTAATAGTAGTGAAAATCATATTGATAGTAGTCAAAAAATTAAAGTGGTAGACAATTTTTTTTAACTTTTTTAATTATGTGTCGGACTTTGTTGCATTAAATTTTTAGAAAATCATTTGATTAATAATATTTTTTTTTTTGTTCCATCAGATATGCCCACCTCATTGAATCAGCCAACTCTGTTTCCTTTTTAATCCAACTGGGAATAAATATGATTTGCATCAGCTTCACAGGTCTGCAAGTAAGTTTTTAAATAACAATTCTACACAACTGCTTGAATCCATATTGAAATTAAACACCTGAGATCACCTGCGATACTAACGCACTGAAAATTTACACCGTCAATTTCATCAAGTTTTTCATGAAACCGTGTAATATATATTTCAGTCGGCATTGAAGGTTGATCAACCGCACGAAGCATTCAAATTTGCATCATTCACAATCGGCCAGACATTTCATTTGTTTTTTGAAAGTTGGCCACCTCAAAGATTGGCTGATGAAAGTGAAAGGATCAATGAATATACGTTAGTATTTTTATAATCAATTAAATTAATATTTTCAAATTTCAAATTTCAATCGGCAGTCGGTAATTTATCAAAAGCTGACAACAAAATTTTCAATTAACTAGTTTAAAAATCTACCACATGATATGTTACCATTCCAAGTATTATTCCAATGATAATATTAATTTATAATAATATTTTTCAGAATGAGAGCTCCTTGGTACAACACTTCATTAAGATGCAGAAAACTTTTACAATTGATAATCATGAGATCAAGATTTCCTTGTCAATTAACTGCAGGAAATTTTTATATATTAAATCTTCAAAATTTCAGTGCTGTATGTTGATTTTATTATCAATAAATTCGTCAATAATTATCAGCTAACCCAGTTAATATTTTTGTTAATTAATTTACTTTTAATTCAACAGGTTGTTCGTTCGTGCATGTCAATGTTTACTCTTCTTTCTTCAACTCAATGAAGACAAAATTATTAAATAAAAATGTGTATATAAGTTTTTATATCAGCCACACTCTTCACCTCAAGCACAAAATATTCAATAGTAGATGCTAGCTCCATACGTAAGAAAAATAAAAGAAAATGAAAAAGATAATTGAAATCATTGTAATAAATTATTTGTTATGTACTTAAATAATTAATTTTCATGTTAGTGTCATTGTAAATTGAGTTTTATTCACGGGTCAGTTATTTTATTTTTATTTTAAAACTTAACACACATATACACTTATAAAAAATAAAAAAACTCTTTCAAGGGGCACGCGACCGTTGAAGAATCCGACCGGTCGTCTCTTATCGAACAATCTTCAAGTTTAAAGAGACCGCAATCGCAAGATATCATCAAAGGTCTTTGCCCAACTTGATATTTTTTTTACATTATTTTATTTCTATATATATGCTGAGGTATATTGTATTATTGCTGAGGTAAGTAAGTGTTGCCCTTCGACTACTGTACAGGTGAAAGTGTCATCAGTAAAAATAAAAAAAAAATTATAATGACTATTTAAATGACTGTTTTTAAAATTAGAAATAAATGAAAAATAAATAAAATTAGTAAATACATTGACAGCTATATTTTTAATATTAAATTTTGGTATTAATATTGGATAATTGTTTTAAGAAGAGGGTACGAGATATCGCGTGCCATTGGAAGCTTCCGCCTTCGATACACTGTACGAACAGTGCCGTTGTTTTTGTCGTCATTAAAGCGTTTAAACTGATGTTATATTACTTGACTGATATCCTATTGTAAATGCATCTGTTGCTCAATGTAATATATATACTCTTGCCACAGTGAAAGCCACGCAAAGTGCCAAAAATGATCATACATTTATAGCACCATCAAAAATGAAAAATCGGATATTGAAAATTAATTTTTTATCATGTAGACATGTACAAGTCAGGAAGTATCAACATCATCATCATGGTATTCGGAAATAAATAAATATATATTTTCATAGTCATGATCCAGTTACATATTATTATTCTACATTTGAAAAGTCAACCTGTCTTCAGTCAGCAACAAACCAAGATAAATGAGGAAAAAAAAATAAAAATTATAAAATGCTTTATTTTATTTTAAATTCATGCAACAAGTAAACTAATATATTTTTTTTTTTCAGCTTCATCACAACCAAGATATTTTGGTCAATTAATAATTAATTTTTGATGATAACTCTATGAAATCTTTGATGGAAAACTACATCAACAAATTATCCAGCAAAAAAAATGTTGTAAATTTTTTAGAAGAAAAAATATCAAGCTTCAAACATGTTGTCATCAAAATGGATCAATCAAAGGTCAGTTCAATATGAAAATTAAATTTTGTAATTATATCAAAGTCAATATAAAAATTCCCGCGTTTTTGTAATATTTTTTTCTGACAAATTCAATGACCGTTTGCATTTATAAAAAAACATCTAACCCATGCATCGAAAACCATCAGCTGGCATACGTTTCCTTAGCCCTCCTCAACATCACTTACAACCGAGCCCCTTTAAAAAATTTTTACCTTCGTCACCAGTTCTCTTTTCCTCTACCTCTTGTAAGTTTTATTATTTTTATTTTTCTTCCATATCTAAGCAAAGGTGCACTAAATATACACACCAACAAAAATCTTCCCACTCTTTGAGAGTTGAAAATTGACTTTAATATTTATGTATACCCATTGCACTGGATGTGTGTGCAGGTATGCGAGACTAAGCGCCAATGCCTATATTATCTTTCCCTCTTTAAAAATACACAAAAATAAGGATAATATTGTAAGTATAAATGTTGGATAGTCGCGAGGGGGATGCTACGATGATAAAAAATATAAAAAAAAAAGAAAAAGGGGGAATCAAGAAAACATAGGTTCCCTTGAATGTACTGTAAAACCAGACCAGTGGCACCAGGTGCATGTTATCTACTAGGGATGAGTTCACAAATGAGGTGGTACCATATGTTGATGCATCAAATAACGCCCTGGCACGCGCCACATTCAAACACGAGACTCAACACGAGAAGGACATGACTTCTCTTGATTCAAAATTTTCATTAAATTAATAAAATAGTTAAACATTATATCAACATATAAATACATTCAAAAATCACCTCATTTATTGTGGATAAATAAAATAGTAAATAGTTTAATTAAATGTGATGTTGTTTAAATAAGTTTTAAACCCGCTCGAAGAAATAAAATCTTCGCGCGGGTCTTCAAGAATAAAAAACAAAAATTCGTGTTAAATTTTTTTTGAAAATTTGTGGTTAAATTAATTTTAAAAAAAGCAAATAATCATGGCATTATTATCGAATAATCATGGAATGTATCAATCACAATCGGTGGATCATCTTTCGTCGGTTTATCCAACACCATCAAGATCATATGATCCAGTCTATCCGTCACCTTACAATTCACCAGATTACGAAAATAATATACCGAGTAATTATCGTGATGAACGTTATAGAAGTGAAATAATTTCAACACCACAAAGAGACATGGGAAGCATTGAGTATGATAAAACACCCGAAGCATATGAAAAAGAACCGTATGGTGTATTGACACCATTGACACCACAAAGGTAATTTTAATTTTCATAAAAAATTATATGAAAAAAAAATCTAGTTTGATTAATAGTTTAATTGAAAAAAAAGTTTTATTAATTATAAAAAAAAAAAGATAAGCTGATAATGAAAAAAATTTAATGATAATTATTTAAAATTTATTAAAAGATTTACATCACATGGATCATTGGAGCCAACAGCATCACCACAATCAATTATGTATGAAGAAAATTCAATGGAATATCAAACACCAGTGTACTGTTATGAAACACCACCACAAGAAACAGGATATTCAATTGAAGGTGATAAATGTCAACGTATCGTTGAGGATAATATGAATTATTGGGAACCAACAACATCAACACAGGTAAGTCTAATGATGACAAGTAAATTGTTTAATAAATCACAATATAATTATACTAATTAGTAGCTTTAATGTTTTATTATTATTATTTTTTTTTTTTATAATTATTAGACGCGACAATCACCAACATCAAGTCCACGACGTGGAAGACGAAAATCAAAAGATGTACCACCTTCACCAGGTATTTTAAAAAAACGTAGATTAGCAGCAAATGCACGTGAAAGAAGACGAATGAATGGATTGAATGATGCATTTGATAAATTACGTGAAGTTGTACCAAGTCTTGGTGCTGATCATAAACTAAGTAAATTTGAAACTTTACAAATGGCACAAACTTATATTTCTGCTTTGTATGATCTTCTTGAACAACATGATAGTAAAAATTAATTTAGAATTTTTTATTTTTTTTTTTTTGCATATCTACAGACTGTTATATAATTAAATAATATAAAAAAGAAAATAATAATTTTGTAAATTAAATTTTAGATAGTTACTCAAATAAATGTATTTTTTTTTTTTTTAATTTTGTAATATAAAATATTAGTTTGTAAAATCAGAAACAGCTAATAGTCCAAAGATTGTGTTGAAATAAATAATTTTAAATGAGAATTATTTCATTCTCATTTGAAATATATATATTTTTTATTTTTATTTAAAATTATTTTTAGTTATTAAGTTATTTATATTATTAAATTTTTTTTTTTTTAATAATAATTTTTTAGCTGTGTGTTTTATTATTTCGAAAAAAAATGAAAATATTTGTGCTTGTTAATTTTATTTTTGTCTTCTAGTCAGAGGCCATATATTTTTTTTTTTTTTTCATAATTTATATTTGCGATAATTGTAATTTTAATTTATTTATAAGTAATTTTGTGAATTATTATAAGTTACCCAAAGATATTGTTTTTATAGTGATGTTTTATTTTCTAAAAATGTATGTAAAAAA
Organism: Aphidius gifuensis; assembly: GCF_014905175.1. Taxonomy (NCBI): domain Eukaryota; kingdom Metazoa; phylum Arthropoda; class Insecta; order Hymenoptera; family Braconidae; genus Aphidius; species Aphidius gifuensis. The sequence continues at coordinate 23,303,830 of NC_057791.1, read as the reverse complement.
AACCATTGTAAAAATTGTGAAATAAATTTTTCTCTTTTTTTTTTTTTCAACCTGAATTATATATTTTTAATAATTTTTTTTTCCAAAAATTTTATTTTATTCTAGACCTGGAGCTTTTATTGAGAATAAAAATGTATCAATATATTTTTTTTGCGAAAGTGCATTGACTTTAAAATCGACCGGAACTTCCTCTTTCTTTTTTGGAGTAAAACTTTTCATCAACTACTTCCTTTCCTCACCAACGGAACTGACCATACCACATACCAACCACGAAATCCGGTCAATCTATATCAACCACCAGCCAAAGATTCATAATTTTTCTTCAAATGCTTTCTCGTAATAATAAAACATCGTAAAATACAACAAAAAACAAAAAAACAAAAATTTATTTTAAACAAAAATATCAGTACATCCACAAGTTAATTCAAATAAACAATAAAAAAAATTTAATAATTAAAAAAAATCATTGAATAAAAGAGTAAAGATTTTTTTTTCAAAAAAGAAATATAAAATTTTTTTTTTTTTTATAGAATTATTGAAAAGACCGGTTGTTGAACAACAACTTGGATTCATCAATCAACATTCCGCATTGACGAAAGGCATAGTCTTTGAGATGAGAGGTCCTTGACACTAAAAATTTATGGCGCAAAAGAACATCAAAAAGAAAAAAAAAAATTCCATAAAAGGTGATTATAAATTGAATTGTTATTAATTTACAATAACACAATGATTTTATTTATTAATAAAATTCAATTTTTAATCAGGTAATAATCAAGAGGAGGATTTTTTTTTTTATTTTGTATATCTGATATTGTGTGCTTTGTTCAACAAACCCTTCTGTTACTATCCATATGGCAAATTCGTTCCAGTTAACATTGAAACACATCAATTTTTGTATTCAATTATTTCGATTTTACAAAAAAAAAAATAAAAAAGAATTGAGTAGGCAGACGCGTGCCAAGTAACAACAATTAACATTGGTAGATATTAGTTTTTTTTTAATTTTCTTTTGACCTTTATCATCACTCAGTAAATATTTTAAAATTATATTAATAAATTTTTATTTATTCTAGATACTGGAGCAGATCGAAATTTGATTATTACACAAAAGAAATTTTCTATTGTCGAAAAAAAAATTTAGAAATTGTCTAGAGATTTTTTTTTGGAAAATAAATTATAAAATTTAAAAATAAAAAATCAGTCAAATTTGCGATGATTGAAGGTTATAAAGAAAAAAAATTTTTGTTGATTCAAAAATGAATAGAAAAATTTTGTTTCTTTTGAGGATGATTGAAAAACAATCGAGTTGATTTGCCATCATCCAGCTTGAAGGTAAAAATAAAATTGAAAAAAGAAGAAGCAAGAAAAGAGAAGAAGTAGATTGAAAAAAAAAAAAAAAAAAGGGATTCTGTATATGGTGACGAGACACATTGACCGAGTGGTCACTTGGGCCATCAAAAACCCAAGGGGTCCATATCCAATATTCGTCTCTCGATCTATCCTTCAAAAGAATCGACCGGCAAAATCGATTTCAGGCATTATTTAACCTTACCCACAACGTAGTCCTCCTCATCATCTCTCCCGCCCACAACAGACCAACAAATTGTTATGGTTTTTATTATTATTATTATTTTTATAAAATATTTTTTAAATTATAACGCTTGTCAATCGATTTATAAACTAGATTAAAATTATATTTTTGACATTTTCGTTGTATTATTTATTATAAAAAAATTTGGAAAATTATCAGCGAAGTGAATATTTAATTTTCAATTGAAGCAACATCATGAAAATAACTATAATTTCAAGGGTAAATAATATAAATTAATATCAATTAGTAAAATTTGCAGAATAATTTTTTTTTTTAATTTTTATAATTTAATCTTACGAAATTTTTAATTTTAAAAATGATTTTGAAATTATTTTTTATCCAAGAGAATTTTCATTCAACCAATTTAATAGATAGTTTAAAAATTCGTGCACATTTTAAAAGCCCCCATAGAAATTCCCATACAGAAATAAAAAAAAAAAAAAATCTTCAATAATATTTTGATTATTAAATTTTTTTTTTCGATACTCAAAAAGGTAAAAAACCAGGATGTTAAAAAAAAAAATTATTAACAAAAATAAAAACACAAAAAACATGACTCGATAACAACTGGAATCATCCCCATTTTTTTTAATCATTAGAATTTTTTTCCTCTGTTTATAATTACGTTACACATATATTTTTTTGTGAATAGAATTTTTTTTTTTTTTGTATTTCTTTTTGATAACTCTTTCCGTGGTGTGATGAAATAAGTGGATAGTATAAACCTCAGGTTTTTTAAATTGAAAAAAAAATAAATAAATAAATAAATAGTCAAAACCATTCAGGTATAAAAAAGAGAAAAAGAGAAAAAAAAGGGTGATATCTCGCTACCCTTATGGTGTTAAAAAGCACAGTAGGACACGTGCAGGAACAAAAATATAATCTACCGATTTTCTCACCACCTGACATCACAAGTCATGTGTAAATTAAATCAATTGATTTATCAAATTCTTTATTAACTCTTTCATCGAGTGATGATTTTAATAAATATATACAAAATTTATTTTTTAATTCGTTACGTTCAACAAATAATATACTTCCCACCTTTTTTGTTTTTTTTTTTTTAAATTTTTCTACTCTTTTTTTTATTTCTATATACCTGATTTGTTTTTTAACCTTTCGATTTTATTTAAAAACTTTCTTATTATTTATACCGAAACAACAGAAAGGTATCTGGTATATATTGATGATTATCGATCGATTTAAATCTCTAAAAGAGACTCCTGAATTTTGTTCATCTTAACGAGGCATTTATTTCTTATCAAGTTGACATGCTTTTTACCTTTCACCGGAAATAATCCTATAAATAAATAACAAGAACTTGTAGTTAAAAATAAAGAGTATAAATAAATAAAAATAAGAGATAGAAAATTTTATTTTTATTTGTCTTATTTATTTGTCTAGAAAAAAAAATATATATATATATTTTTATAACTACTGAATTTGATTTTAATTATATTTAAAAAACAATCTATCAATATTTTTATTTGATAGATGATAATTTTTATTGTTCAAATATAATTGGAGATTTTATTTATTTATATTTTTATTTTTTGTTTTTTATTTGGCAGAGCTGGGTTATATCTTATTTAATTGAATTTTATTGATCGATAATATATCAGATTTAATTTACAAATACCATTCAGTTAACTTTTGAGAGCTACCAATATCTCTTCATTATATTTCATTTCAGTTGTATATATATATGAAAAAAAAAATAAAATTAAAAATTATTTTTAAAAATAAAAATTGGCTGGACCGGTTTCGATAAATCAACATCTCTCAATTCGCATTTGACATAATATACAATTTTTTAAAGTATTTCGTTATAAAAATTTTATCATTAAATTATCATTCAATTATTATTAATTTTTAAATTAAAAATTTCTTTAAAAAATCGTAAAATAATTTATTTTTTTTTATCAAAATATTTTTAATTTAATTAATTAATTAATTTCTTGTTTAATGCATAAATAAATTAACGATTATACTGAGCTGATTTGATTTAAATTTAAACTAAACTTAATTATTTTATTTATTTATTAAAAAAAAAATTCTAAATTTAATTTGCAAATTAAAATTTTAATTAATTTGATTGTTTTTTAAATCTATCAAATTAAAATTATTTCTATTTTAAAAATTAATAATTGTATTTTATATTTTTCAATAGAAAAAAATACAAAAAAGGAAGATCATCGTCACGTCGTGTAATTTGGATCAACTACAAATATTTATGAAGTAATTGATAACATTTATTCGCCATTATACAATGAAAACAACGAAATCTTTAATACCTGTTGATACATTGACCAGTAATCACTGTTACTCGTTTCAATATAAACAACATTAAAACTATAATATATTACGTAAGTAAAAACACAATACATGCATTACAAACGTGTTGTCGATACACGAACGCCTCGGATCTTCCCACCAGTTGAATTTGCACAATCTTCTTATATATTAATCATCAATAAAAAACACAACATGCGAGAAAATTTTACATCAATAATATTAAATAAAACATTAAATACTAATGCAATTTAAAAATTGAAAATACTTAAAAAATTTATTTTTTTTTCAATTTTTTAATATTACCATTGTTATTTATTTATAATTGGTCTATATAATTTTTTTTTTTATACGAATTAAATTTTACTCTTTATTTTCAGTGCATTACATGTGTAGAAATTTTTCAAGTTGAATTTTTTTTCATCAATGGAAATATATTGGGTGAAATAATTTTTTGTAATTTTTACTTTTTGCCATATGTGACATATTAGTCTGTGGAGGTGGCACGCGCTGTATCAAAAATATGTTGAATATAACAGGTGATCAGAATAACCCTATATTTGTGCTTGTGGTACGCCCTATCGCGTTCCTCATTGATATCCAATGCAAAAAAATATATAAGAACGAACGAGGATGGCACGAAGCCTTCCTGAAAAATGGATATTTCGCAATTCAATTTTTCTTTTTATTTATTTCTTTATTCTTCTCTTCAAATTATTATGAAACAGATGACGGTAGACCAGACGAAAGTCATCATATATTCAATGTTATTACACATACTTCCTTGTTTAAAAAAAGATAATAATAATTTATAATAATACCAATAATAAAAATCAAACACAACAGACATACAAGAATTATTAAATTTTTTTTTGAATTGCAAATTTTTTGAAGAAAAGTTCTTTTATTTTTTTTTTTAAACGAATGAATTTGATGTATAATTATTAATGAATTTATAATTATTAACATGTGTTATAAATTTTAGTATATTTTTTAAATAATTATCAAAATTTTAAATAACTTTTCGAAAAATATGAAAAAAAAATTTTTCAATTTAATAAATAATATTTTTAAGATAAATTTATTTAATGAAAAAAATTTTTTTTTTATTTACTAAATGTTAATTATTTAATTATTATTAATAATTAATTAAACAAATAAATTTTACATTTTAAAATATCAATAATAATTTGTAAATTATAAAAAAAAATTTCTTCTAAATTTGTTGAATTTTTTATGTCATCTTTCTATTTTTTTTTTCAATTAGAAATATATTTTTCATGTTATATTTGTTTATTTTAATTAAATTTAAAATATCAGCTTCAATTTAACATATAAAAAAAATTTTTTCCAAATCAAATAAATATTAAACCAAATATTTTTTAAAAAAAAGCGACATATTGAATTGAGGTTTTTGGTAAACTAGATTATATTACAGTTGGATAGAAAATCAAGAGGGGTTGGTTATACAGAAAATGAGGTGGATGATGAGGGAGTAAAATGAAAAAAAAAAAAAAAAATTCAGGTATAACATTGAGAGCTCGCCACGGTTCGAAGCACGGGACGAGTAACCGAAGCAACAGATGACACACTGAATAACTCTCTTTATCTTTTTTCCTCCCTTTTTTTTTCCATATACACACACACCACTTGTTTTATTTTATTTTTTTTTAAATTTTGTTCATTTTTCTCCAGTGGATGATGATGATGATGATGATGGTGGCACGAACGAAACGATATATATACTTTAATATTAAGGGGCGTAGTGGCTCGGTGGCTCGTGCCATGTGGCACGATTCATCCCTTCGTATATTGGTATTTCAAATGAACAATAATAATAATGATTTTTAAGTGAATTTATAAAAAGTCAAATCAACCCCCCTCATGAAAAAAAAAATTTATCTATATCGTTTTTTTTTAATCCACCCTCGTCGACGCGTCATCGAGGTGGCTAATTAACTGCCCAATGGGGGTATTTTTTATTTATTTCATGGAACCATAAAAAATCCATTTTTAAAATGAAAAAAAAAAAAATCTATTATTTGATTGTAATTTTTATTATAAGCGAGAAATTAATTTTCATTTTTTTCATTTTGTAATTTATTTTTATATATAGTTATTTTTTTTTTATTTATTTTTTTTTTTATACTTTCTAGAGAGGGTAATTGAGTTATAAAATTTTTGTAGTTTCAGCAAAGACTTGAGGATATAATTGTCGATATCGGTAGATGTGTTGGAGATGCGGTTCGACAAGGTATGTCCATTAGGAGATGAGAGGGAGACAATGAAATTTATGGTATTACCTTTGTGCTGATAGTTGAAAAGGTGGTAACGATTATTAAGTGATTATTTTGTCGCTAGAAAATTAAAAGGTGAGGTTTTTTATTTTCTTTTTTGATTTTGTTTAGATTGGTCGAGATATTGACTTTCTATTTGGTTGGTAGATTAATTTAAACATCAAAATACAACAAACTCTTTTAGATACTAAATTGAGTCCAAAAAAGAAATATATATATTTATTGTGATGTAGATATGCCCTATCATCTGAAGAATGAAAATTTATTTTTATTTAAAATACCAATAGTTTTTAGTATTCTCTACTAAAAAATTAATTTATTTTTATTATTATTTTATATTTTAATTAATGGTTTATTTAATAAATTGAATTGAAAAAAATTTCAATATTATTTTTAATTATTACTGGATAATTAATTTATTAATTTATTAATGATACTTAGTTATTTATTTTATTGATAGTATTATTAATAAAACAATTTAAAAAATATTTTTTTTTTTTCAAATAAATATATTTATTTTACCATTGAACTTGAAATTTATATTGTTTAAATTTATTTAATTTTTTTTCTCTTTGTCTTTTTTTATGCTAAATAATTGTTTATTCGCGTGGCAAGTTGGTTTAATGACTTGATGAGACAGAGGTCAATTTTATAAGTACAGTATATTTTTATACAGTGTCATGTGTTGAATATCGTTGGTCATATTCACGGAAGCGAAACGACACGCGACGGCACGCGCGACGTATTATGATTACCCTACTCTAAAGTATTTTATATAATAAACTATGTAAAATTATTTTTCATTTAAACTTTGGTAAACTAATTTTATACGCATTTTAATTTTCACTTTATAAAAAAAAATAACAATACAATAATTATATTAAAATTATATTTCAAAAAACATTAGAATCATTCAAATCATTTTCATAAAATAAATTTTGTAAATTTATTTTAAACAAAATTAAATTTAACAAATTATTTCATTAACAACAATATTTTTATAAATGAAAATTTATTCTTTATGCATCTCTTTTATTATTTCTAAAATTTTTATTTATTTTTTTTTCCATTTAAATTTTAATATCAATAATTAAACTGATAATAAAAAATAAAAAAAAATCAACAAAAACTTGATTTCTGTCTGACTTGAATTGTGTGCAAATAAAACTAAATCTATTATTAAAAAATATTGCTTAATAATTCATTCATCTCTCTGATAAAAGCCAGCGAAAAAAAAGAAAATATATAAAAATTCTCAATCAACTTCTAGAACACAATAACGGTTTTCATTTAAATAAAATATTAATAATATTAACTGGAAAACTTTATTCTATTTTACATTGTTATCTTTTACCAACTTTTTTTTTTCATTTCTATGTGTCATTTATATTTGCACATATAACTGTGATTTAAAGCATCACATTTATAAATTTTATATATTTTAAGATTTGATGCATCAGTGCATGTCAAGTGACAGCAATACAAATCATACTTTTGTCCCGCTATAATGCTTCATAAGTGAACTAACGGATAACCATAACAAGTGTGTTAATTTTTTCTTTTAAATTATACTATTAATTCAATATTTATGGGTTTTTTTTTTATATATTTATCAAAAAGCTAGGAGTATATTTTTCGATGTATTTATGGCAGTCATAAAACTGATGAAGGGCTAATTGATTCTATTATTTTTGGGGAGCTAAATATCCCCCAAAAAAAATTATAAATAATATTTTTAAACTTTTATTTATCATGAAAATAATTTTCCATTTTCTATCCAAGAAAATACAATCATCAAATTATTATAAAAATATATAGATGTATATAATTACAAAAATGGTGAAACGAGTCATTAAATATTAACATTTTAACCGTTAAAAAAAATTCATGGAAGTTTTTGTTTTTATTATTATTTTTTTTTTCTTTAACTCAACGTCCCCGAGAATATTTATATACAATCGCGTACGAATCTCCCGCTAAAATAGACACTCGTGCTGTATAAATACAGCAGCAATTTAAACTTGAATCTCACCAAGCGTGACGACAGACAATCTTTATAATTTTTAATTTTTACATTATTATTTTTTTTAACAATGCTCAGCTGTCTTGATAAATATAAAAAAAAATTAACAAAAATAAAAGCTGTTTTTTAAAGGAACTATATTCAAACTCATTTCAAATTGAATCTAAAAAAATAAATTAACTAATAAATTAATAAATTTAGTATTTTACAATAAAACAATATATTACTAATTGAAAAAAAAAAATATAAAATTTTAATGTTTCTTTTGTGTTATTAATAAAACCATAAAAAATCATGAAATAATTTTTTTTGATTAATTTATTAACATTTGTAAATACCAATCATTTTAATTTTTTTTTTATAAAAATATTCTGAATAAATGTGAATCGATTTGACAAATATAAATATGGCATCAATTTAAAATTTTTAATAAAAATAAAAATAAAAAAGGTAGCAAAATTGTAGCTAAGGAATTCAAAGGTATTGCAAGAACTTGAAGCCATTGAATTTAATGGTGTTTACGAGTATACGCGGTGAAATGGTTGATAACTGCAAAAGTGATGGAGATCACGTCTGTCAATATAAATAAATATAAATATCAAAAGTATTTTTATTATCAATATATAATATATAAAATAAAAATGTATGAGGGAGAATTCTAAATTTATTTATTTTTTTTCATCAATGTTGGAACGGATCGCTTACAAATATTCCCCCCAATGGTGAACCATACCTAATGACTCATAAATTGACTCGACGAGCCGGGGGGCACAATTCAATTTACCTGTCTACCAATTTCATATTATCTATCGTTATATAATAATCATATTTAATATTTATTAAAAAATTTATTTATCATCGATACGCGTCATTTAATATTGATCACATAATTATCAATTAATAATTTTTAAAATAATGATTATAATCAGCGAGGGGTTGATCAATTGAAAAAGAAAACAAAATTGAAATTTAAATCAATAAAAAATTAACCTTTATGACTTTATTAAATTTTGATTTTTATAATCAACTAGCTGATTAATCCGGCGTTGCTCCGGAATATTTTTACAATTTCAAAGATGTTATCATTTGTTTAAAAAAAATTAAAGATTTGCTAGCTTCAAATAATATTCCTGTACCAAAATTAAAGTTGAAAATTGAATCAATTTCCCGTTATTCAATTTTCGAATTTTTGGTAGCAAATGAAAGCCGGAAAAATAATCTATTTCAATAAATTTTTCTGAATTTTCATGCTAATTTTTTTTTTAGATGATTGATATTAAAATTAAAAACTTCAACACCTGAGAATAGAAACAAAACACATATTTACGCTTGTAGTTAAAAAAATTTCTATTAATTATTGCTGAATTAACTATCAGTTTGTTCTTCTTAATAATACGGATTATTTAAGCAGTTATAGATCCTTTTTCTCCTAAGATTTCAGTAGATATTCAATTTTTAATTGTGCTATTTCTTGTTTCTCGGCTGTGGTAGTATGTGTGTATAGACACACATACACAACCTCTCGGACCCAAACTTTGTTTGACAATGAAATTTACTTTCAACCTTAATGATTTGAATAAAATTTTCTTTTTTGATTTTTCGAATGAAATAATATGGTATAATGATAATTATTAAATAATTCGCGCTGCCATTTTTATTATCATTAACTTTTAAAGCATGAATTTAAACTTAGTAAATTTAGAGCATTATAATTTTTACTTAGATCATTCATGTAATTTACTTATGACAATAAGTTGTTCATTGTCCTCAAAATGATTCTCACTTTTTTTTTTATAATGTTTTTGGATGTCAAATTCTTCCGAAATCAACGACGAGGAGAAAATTTTTCCACTTATTTCTCCGCATGGATCAATTTGGGAGAAATTCGGAGTAATCACGGAGGAATTCGAAAAAATTCGGAGAAATATTTTCACCAGATACCCCGACTTGAAAAAACGCAGAAAATTAGTTGAATAATAACGAGCTTCCAAACAATTACCAAAAAATCACATAAAATGTATTAGTATTTCAAGAATCTACTGTATAAATTTCATATCTTTCTCATATTCTGAAAAAAATCGTCCAAATACCTTAATAACACTATTATTTAACAAAAATATATTTACAGATCGGTATTACCAGTAATGGTAAAGCATATGCTTAGATCAGTGGAATCAGATACAATGAGGAACACTATAAAAGTGTTCCACTCTGATCTCAACTTATCGAAGACAAAAAGAAATAGGTCTACCAAGTCTTTTTAAATTGATCAACGATTATAAAAAAAAAAAAATTGGCTCTCAAAAAAAAAAATGATTGCAAATTTAAAACAATTGAAACAAATGAAATTTTTGACTACTTGCAAACCCATGGACAGGTTGTATCATTCCACAAAGATAAACGTAGTAATAGCGTATTCGCCGTAATGGTAAGATATTTATTTTTCATCAATAATATATTGTCAACAATATTTTACTATTTTTTTTTATTTTAAATATCTCGCGAATAAATTGTTAATTTCAGGCAGAGCATGAACAAGCCGTGTCGTTAGATGGTGTTAAATACGAGGGGTGCATTATATTGCTTGCACCATTTGCCAAGTGCATCAAGGCATATAATCTGCCTTCGGAAATGCCTACTGAAGAAATTAAGAGAATTTTCACATCTTGAGGAAACATTGAAAATGTTGTTATAAAAGATTCTTACGAACAAAGAAGCGACAAGGCAATCATTGAATTTAGTAAATTATCAGATGCGTTGGAAACCGTAAATTTGTGTGCTAAAAGATAAAAGAAAAGGTGGATTAATAATGAGTGAATCAGATAACTCATCACATCTTTTACCTCCTCACGAGTTGATGTTGTTATTTTTGATGAAGTATTGTGTATTTGATTCATAATATAAATCATAAAATTTTACAGAACTAGTAGTATTTAAAAATAATAATAATGCACAAAATGTGAAAATGAAAAGCTTTGAGGCCTATGTTCTCAGCAACTAGTCTAGAGATGCCGTGATACGATACGATACGATTGACTGGTTATTTTTTACCGGTAAAATTATTTTTTCACACGTGTCTCCGTGTTTTTTATCACCCAAGTCGATTCGGAGAAAATTCGGAAAAAACTTCTCCGCGTAAAAGACACACGGAGATAAATTCTCCGCGGTAAAATTATTCTTTTCACACGTTTCTGCACGTGTTTTTTTTCGCGGAGAAATATTTACGAACGTTTCTTCACTCAAGTTGATTCGGAGAATATTCGGAAAAAAATTTTGATACCTTTCTCCACTTATTTTTCGCATGGGTCAATTTGGTAGAAATTCGGAGTAATCGCGGAGAAATTCGGACAAATATTTTCACTAGGGATACCCCAACTTGAAAAAACGCTGAAAATTAGTTCAAAAATCTGTTACATCAAATACAAATCGGACAAATATAACACCACGTGCAACACGTCGTCTATTAATTAGTTATAATGAAGAAAATAATCAACAAGAATTACAAACACCAAAAAAATTAAGTGTTGATTAAAAAAAAAATAAATTACCAAAATTAAATCCAGCTAAAACACGTAATGCTGCTCCGAGTGTTAGTTTTAATGTGATCAATGATCACATAATTATAAATTAATAATTTTTAAAATAATGATTATAATCAGCGAGGGGTTAATCAATTGGAAACCCAGTAAAAAAAAAAGAAAATTGTGTTAATCTTGAGAATGGTCATGGGCCCTTGCAACAAGTATAATCATTTGAATTAATCAGTCGGTTGTCTTTACACCTTGGTGGGCCCACCTTGCCTTCTTAATATGAATAAAATACTGGCACGTGCACGCCACGAGACCTAGTTTAAAATTATCCAACATACATATTTTTATTTATCTACCCTTGCTTTCTACAAATTACATATTCACCTTGTATTATTCCTTCTTTTTTTTAATATAAAAAATATTTATGTGTTTTATATTTATATAAAATAGGGTGTGCAAAAGTGCATCACTAAAAAAAAAGAAAAAAAATTTTATACATATAAACGTCTCAGTATAACACCGGTATCTATACACACTCATTCACTCACTCACTCTCACACAAATATTGACCAGAGGGCTCCTCCGAAAATATCACGATTTAAATGAGCATGACGAATATTAAAATACCCGAATCAATTTATTGAATGTATATTAAAAAATTGATAAAAAAAAAAATTTTAAAACAATTCACAGTTATTTTATATACAGTATAATAGACTACTCATAAATTGTTTAGAAAAATTAAATAAAATTTACAACATGACTGGTAGATATATATTTCATAATGTTGAAAAAAAAGTAAAAAAAAATATAAATAAAAATCTTTTGTATTTTCTTGTGCGGTATAGTATTAAATACAAGATAAAATATTATATTTATTTTTATCTTCTTTTTTTTATATATAGTTTTTTTTTTTTTTTTTGTTAAATTTAACCCTGAGTTGATACGTTGAATGACGAGGCAGGTGTATGTACAGTCAACGATCTCAAAGTGACTTCCTAGATGATGCTTGTTTCGCGTATGCAACATGTGGCTAGCCGTTATAATTTTCACCTATATAAATTCCATATAAATTTAATCAAAAGCGAATCAAACAATGTAAAATTATAAAAACTTTTTTTTTTCAAACAGTTATTGTTTTTTTTTTTTTTTTTTTACTCTATAAACCTCATTTTTTCTACTGAATTTTTTATAAATCGCTTAGAAATTTTTTAAATAAAATTGGCACATATAAATAAATAATTTCTTTGATTAAAAAATATTAATAATGTTAATGGTAAATTTATTTGTTGAAAATCTTGAAGCTATATGGATGCATTTTTTTTTTTTTTCTGTCATCAATTTTTTATTTTTTTTTTTGTAATAATACGTGAGACGCAATTTAATTTGACGATTAAATTGGTCGAATTGATGAGCTTTCACAATTGCATATTGCTGTGTATTTAATGAGATTCTTATGTGTAAACCTTTTGATATATTCTCATATGTTCTTATATATTTATCTTTAAAAATGAAGGAAAAAAAAAGCAGAAAAAACGGAAGTTTATAACGTCCACGCGTGACGTTAAAAAAGATTTTAAAAAAAATCCAAATTAACCATGAGTGGGTATTTATAAATAAGTAATGATAATATTAAAAAAAATATGTTCATTATTTTCTTTGATCTATACAGCAGCTATGATCCCAGTGTAAAAGTACATGACACTCTTCATGTAATCAATATAAATTTTTTTTATTTTCAAATTTATCATAAAATCAATTTTGATAAATTACACACAACATATGGATAATTTAAAAGAAAAAAAACTATGTTATAAATACATAAATATCAAATTAAAAAATAATTATTAATTTTTTTTTTAAATCAATTCAACAAGTGTTTAAAAAAATTATCAAAAAATTGAGAATTGTCTTTTTTTAATAAAATCAATTTTAGTCATCTATTATTTTAATTATTTTGACTGTTAAAAAAATTAATGTCTGTAAAAAAAATTATTATCTATAATAATAATTACCTAACAAACAATATAGAATTTTTTTATTTAAATAATTTAAATTTTTTTTTGATAATTATGATATTTATTTGAAAAATAAATTTAAAAGAAAAATTATATTTATTAAGTTGAATTAAAAAAATAATAATTTATATAAAAAGTATTATTACCTGACTATAAATAAATAAATAAATATAAATAAATAAATCTTTTTTTTTTAATTTTGCATGTTAAAAAAAAATGTTTCTTTTTTTTGATAATTAAAAAGAGAAAATAATAATCGCAAATAATATTATAGATGAGACAGAAGTTGAGAAATATTCGTGATGGATATTTATATATAAATATAGTAATATGTCTATATAGTACATAGATGTTGCTATATAATTCGCATCACATTGATGAGAATATACTCGACTAACGATTCGTTAGGCTCCTGAGAAAAAAAGAGAGAGAGAGCCTCGTCATGCTTGCAAACTATCCTCAATCTCTGTATACATATTTTGTCTATTTACCCTTTTTTAATTTTTTTTTTCTACTTATTTATATTTATTTATTTATATACATTTGTTTTTTTTTTTTCTTTAAATTATTCATTTTTTAAATTACACATTATAATATACTTCTTGACTTTTCTTTGCATTTCATTTCAAAGTGGAGAAAATAAGACACACGTCATTATTGCACCCTTATGAATCTACCATATATCAATTAGTGTTAATCATTTAATATTTTATTATTTTCTTCAATTCAAATTATCATCATCATCATCATCAAATTGTCACTTGAATGAAAATTAAAATGAAATTATGGTGTTTAAAAAATCGCATAAATATAATTTTTTTTTCAATTTATTTTTACTTTTTTGATTATTGATGATAATTTTTATATTCCAAAAAAATCTTTATATATTTTTTCAAATAAAAAAGAATAATGAACTGAAAATCAAATTTTCTTATATTTTATTTTTTGACAATTAATCACCAATCTATTTAACTGCATTCTTGTATAAAACCTATAAATTTGTTTTAACCACATATATAGAGCAATAAATAATCACCAAAAAAATGTGTGAAATCTAGACACCCCCCCAAATGTCACGCCCTTATAAACTCTCGAAAATAAAAAGAATAAAAATAAAAAAAAAACAATCGTATATGGAGCATGAAAATTTTATATAAAAACTAGGTGGAGAAAAATCAGCGAAATCCAATTTTCGAATAAATAAAAATTAAGAAAAACAAGTTTGCGGGATGAGGGTTTATAAATCGTTTGTGGTTTGGAACCTGTAATTACATCACCTCTAAAGTGTGACTTTTAAATTGGATGCTATTTTTTTTTTTTTCATCCTGGCTTTATATATAACCGAATATATTTTTCTACATCAGTGAGCCATAAATCTTGACTAGGTTTAGCTGATTTACGGTGAATTTTATTTGAATGAAAAATTTTTGTCTATTATTGTTATAAAATATTTTCAATATAATGAAAAAGCAATGGAAAAATTAAATAAATTTTAAATATATAAACTATATTTTTAAATTGTCATTTTTTTTTTAAATAATTATTTGTTATAAATAAATAAACTGTTGAAATTTATTTTTAAAATTTAAAAATTTAATAAATTTAATAAATTTATTAAATTATTTACAAAATTTTTTTGTAATTTTTCATTTATTTATTTATTTGTTTGTTTGTTTGTTAAATTAATATCCAACAATTTCCACTATTTTCTGGATAAAAATGTTCTTATTATAACCATATTTAACTTTATAAAAAATTAAATTAATGAACTTGGTTGAATCTGCAATATAATAGAGTCTTTTTTCATTGTAATTTCATTTTTTCAATTCATGTACTTGAAAATTAAAAGCTTGATATTATTCATCACTTCATAAATCGATTTATTGTCATGATCAAGGCCAAGATTAATCAATCTGTACTTGTATCGATATTATTGCAATAAATGTATAATAAATAAATTATAATCCAATCATCTGTCTTTCATGAAAATTCAATGAAACATAGTGATTATTATTTTTTCAAAAACACACTATTATTATTATTTATCAATATTAATTTATATATAGAAAATGAGAGATGATTAAGCACAGACAGAAGTCTATTAATAAATGAAAGTCACGACAGTCGAAAAAGAACAAATAATACCATAAAAAATAATTAATTTTTCACCCTTTTTAGTGATGATATTTTTTTTTTTTTCGTTCTGGCTAAAATTGGGGAAAACAAACTGTCGAAATGAAAAAAAAAGGGAAAAAAAAACGAATCTACAAAAAAAAAAAATAAGAGTAAATATATGAAAAAAGAAATATATATATATATTTAGGGCGTGTGATTTTTTTTGGGCTAGTGTTGTATATCGAGATGCTGGTCAACGTCAAGACGTCGCCGCGGCTCATTTGTTGCGTATTAGTAAAGGGATATAATGAGGTCTCGAATGTGCCGCCCTTGGTCCACGCGAAAGGCGCCGCTTTAACCAAAAGTCAAGGAAAAACGAAGATGAAAAAAAAATAAAAGAAAAACAACCGATTGAAATGAAACGAAACACGCCTATAAGTTGATTTTTTTTTTTCGTTTTTTCATCAAGAATTTTTCAAATACTCCAGAAAAAAAAGGCACAGTTACAAATATTTGCAATAAAATGAAAAAAAATTAAATTAAAATTACAGTAAACATGTATATAAAAATAAAATTTTATATAACCTGTTTTTTTTTTTTTTTAAATTAAATATGTAAATGAATAATTAGAATAAATTAATTCTAATAAAACATTTTTGTAAATATGAAAAATTTATTTGCTCAGGTGTATATAGTGTAAAATTTTATTTGTGTATATATAATTTGTTAATAACAACTTAAGTAGCAAAAAAAAAAAAAAAAAATATTGACAGGGTGTGAAAATTAATACAAATAATTTTTCATTGAGCGTTTAAAATTTTTAAGTAAATATTTACAAAAAAAAAAAAGAAATACAGAAGAATAAAATAAAAAAAAAAAGAAAGATTGCCTCATAAAGTTTGTTGAGCATCGTAAAGAAGTCAAATTTGTCGAGGATTTCCAGCCCCAAAGGTGTTTAAAGTGTCGTAAAGTACTGTAGAATGTCTAAGAAATGAAAATAAAAAAATATAAAAAAATAAAAAAATAAGTCTATATTTGTGAGGGAAGTTTCAAAGCCCCCAAAAAGAAAAAAAAAAAAAATAAGCGGTCAACCCTCGTAATTTGGGTTCAGATATATAACTTTGCAGCTCGTAAACTAAACAGATCACTGTGGTCCACATCTGGAAGGAGCAATTGAAGATTGCTCTTGTTATATAGACAAGAAAAAAATAAATGACAAGAAAAAATAAAGCAGGGCAAAAAAAAGGTACTTAAAAATTGGCAAACTTGTTTAACATTGGCTAAATGATCAATTTGAAAATAAAAATAAAAAAAAAATCAAATGGATTGAAGAAGACATTTCTTATTTGAGAGGGGACGAGACACATTCCACTTGGCTAAACAAGACAAGTGATTATTAAGGTTCAGATGACAGGGAGAATCCTTGGATTCTCACTTCTTGCTCATTCCCGTTTCATCTTTATAATTCAAAATAAATCACAAGTTATCGGTTACTTGGGTTTTACTTGTCTGTTATTTTTTCATTTTTTTTTTTTCCATCATTTAATAATAAACTCAGATCCGGATTTTATTCAAGTTCTGATGCATGAATGTCATTCAAAAAAAAAAGGCAATTCCAAACAAGATATATATCTCAAAAAAATATAAATAAAAAAATTATTTGAAAATTGATATTATCAATTTTTTAGATTAAATCTAAAATATTATAAAATTATTTAAATAATTTTCAATTTTTTTTTTTCAGTAGTAATAAAGTAAAGTAACAAGTGCATGAAAAAAAAAAAACAACAACCAAAGTAAATAAATAAATAAAAAATTAAATAAAGCAAAAAAAAAAAAATAAAAATGATTATGGGCGTGTCTGCTGCCGCGGTGCCTACAAAGAATTCTCATATACTTGATCAATATATAGTGCAAAAGTGGGGATTTTGTGTCAGGGCATAAGACCAACAATTTCTCCCACTATACCACTTGCAAGGCCCAACCTCCCCACCACATCAACCGGCAAGTGAAGTTTACAGCGTGGTCCAGCTACAAGATATCCCAAGACATCGTCAGTTTACGCAACGACTCACTTGAATCAACAGATCAAAAACAAGCCAAGTTGCAACCCTTGTAATACATAAATATTACTTGATAAAAATAAATTTAAACTTGAATATAATTAATATCAAAATTAAATATATATCAGTCTATTTAAATTAAAGTGTGTGAACAACAGCAAATTAAAAAACAATATTTATTTAATTATAAATAAAAATTAAAAAAACGTGAATAAAATTTAATAATTTAATTATTAAAAATGACGAGTTATACGTGTTTTCAACAACAATACGATCTTATTGATTCTGAAGGCTATGGTTCAGCAAGTAGTCCAGAATCAAATCCAAGAAATTATTGGCAAGGACAAGAAATATATCCACAACCACCAAGATCAAGAGGTAGTTGTTGTGGAAGTATTAGTTCAATTGACAGTCAAAATCATCAAGAGTATCCTGGTACAACAACAACACCAACAATAAATAAAATACCATCATCAACAGTATTATCAACAGCAACAACAACAACAACAACAAATACAATGTTTCCTGGTGTTGGTGGTAGTTTTAATTTTGCTGAATTTTACGAGGGTTATAATCGTGAAGCAGCAAAGTGTCATGAAATACCAGATGATAAATTAAATATACGTAGTGATTATGATAATTATGATGTTAATTTTATTAGTAATAATAATAATAATAATAATAAAACATATGGACATTATAATCAAAAAAATATAAATAATAGTAATCAAAATCATAATCAAATAAATGATGATTATATGATGAAACAAAGTGGTATTGTTTATCAAGAAACACCAATTAAAATGTTGAATAATCAAAGTGGATTTATCAACAAAACTGATGGATTATTTGTTGATGATACATATGATAATCAAAGAATTAATTATGACAGAACAAGATGTAATAATGAAACAACAATAACAACAGCATTATCAACATCAGCATCAACATCATCATCATCAACAACAACAACTTCATCATCAATAACAAATTATAATACTGAGGATGATGATACAATGATGACTGATCAATATGAACAATATATTATAAAAAATAATAGCAAAGATAACAATTGTAGTAATCATAAAATTAAAAGTGTAACACCTGGTATTGAAGTTATGAGAAAAAGAAGACTTGCTGCAAATGCACGTGAAAGAAGACGTATGAATAGTTTAAATGATGCATTTGATAAATTACGTGATGTTGTACCAAGTCTTGGTAATGATAGAAAATTAAGTAAATTTGAAACACTTCAAATGGCACAAACTTATATCTCTGCACTTTATGAATTATTACAACGAGAGTGATAATAATCATTCAATTTTTTTTTTTATCAAATTTATATTTAATAATGATTCAATTGTTTTTTTATTTTTTAATTGACTAAATTTATTGTGATGATTCATTTGACTTGATTGTTAGACTGACGTATAATATCCATTTATGTAAATAATAAAATTAATTTTTTTCTAAAAAAAATATTAATTTGTAAATAATAGAATATTGATAGCAAATTTTGTAAATATTAAATGTTTATATTTTTAGATGATAAGAAAAATTTAAAATTAATTTAAATAGAAAAATTGTATTTGCCATAAGAAATTATTTTTTTTTTTTTACTTTTTTTTTAAATGGAAATTTCTATTTGGAAATTTTTTTTTTTTTTTTCTTTATTGTTATTTTATTTTTATATATAAATTGAAATTTAAAATAAAAAATTATAATTTAAAATTTAATAAAAAATATGTGTTTTATTTTTTTCAACATTTACTTTGCAGTCAATCACAATTAAAAATAATTTTGTGTTGAAAAATTGAATGTGTGAATGTACAGAGTGATGGAGCAAGATGAAAAAAAAAAAGAGCAAAAATTTCTAACTGACGGAATGATAGATGATACAGTAAAATAACATATTTTAAAAAAAAAAAATAAAAATATATTTATGAAAATTTTTAAATCAACAAGTTACAATTTTCATTTAAAAAAAATTATTTTGTAAAAAAAATTTAATTCATTATCAAGCAAAATATTAATTGAATGAAAAAAAATTAATTTTTTTACGTCTAAATTTTCTTGAATATAAAAAAAAAAATTAAATCAAGGCAAATGTGTGATAATTGGATAATAATAATAGTAAAAAAAGAGGTAATTTTTTTAGAAATAAAAAATCTAGACAAATGTAATTTAAAAAAAGAGGTTGGTGTTAATGTTGAAGGTCTTCTTGGGCGGTCAAAACAACAGCACATATATAAATAAAATATAAAAACGCGAATGGATGCAGAAACACGCGGATACTAATCATTGGCACGTTGGTAACTATAACGTCTTCATTTGCTCGGTCATTCGTTGAGATCAGGGAGACAAATCTCGACAGCCAACAGCATTTTGTCGTATCAACGTCATTATTTTTTGTTTCGTACCTTGACGAAAAGCGTAACGCGGAGTCTTTCACAAACACAACGGGGCATTCTCAATTTTCCACAATCTCTTCCATGACATCAAAATAATTTATAATTTAAATTCTTTATTATATTCTATTTTTAAAAAATTTTAACGGAAAAAAAACTAGTAAAAATGAGTTAAAATTTAATAAAGATTTAGTAGAAAAAAAAAAATTTAACATCTTAATTTTGACTGTTTAAAAATTGATGTAAATTTTTTTTATCATTTTAAATTGAATTATTAATAAATTAATAATTATTTTTTTGTTTTTTTATATATTTTTCATCTTTCAAATTACTAGGAATATTTTTTTCTATTTTATTTTTTGTTTTACTTATAATTGTTGAAAACAATAAAAAAAAATTGAAATTTATTCATTCAAATTTCTTGTTTAAATTTATTTTTATTTGGACTATCAAATTTTTATATTTTTTTCAAATACAAGAGAGTTTATTTAAAAAAAAAATTGATATTTCTAGGCGATTGGTCGTCACGAGATACCAATTATATGCAGATATAAATATGACTAAACTTTTGATGGATACTTAAAATATCAAGACTAGAAAATTATTGAAATCGTTTGATATCATGTTATTCAAATTGACCTGTTGTATTTCAATCAAAAAATTTACTTTTTTTTCATAAACGCAGTATTCAAAAATAATAGTCAAACGTTGTGATAAAATAGTGAAAAAATTTTACGAAAATTGCCCTTCAAAAGACAACTTGAGTGGCAACAAAAAGGACCAAAAAAAAATACCAAAAAACAAAAAAAAAGTTAACTAAATAAAAAAAAAAGTAAAAATAGATAAAAAATTGAAATTTCCATTGGAAAGAAATAATATTGTCGAAGAAGAATTTGTCCTGAGGGCAGCGTCAAACTTCGTCTCTTAACCCTATACGTACAAAGGCCCCCGGGTGTCTTAAAAAAATGAAAAAATAAAAAACCAACTTCTCAGAAATATACAGTCAAAAATAAAAAAAAGCACACGACTCTTTTACTTCATTTCTTTGAGTCAATTATCGGTATAATTTTCAGACAAATCGGTCAACCAAACAATAGCAAAAAAAAAAAATTAAAAAAAACATAAAATTTCTCTAAAAAAGAAATTATAAATATACAAGTATAAAAAAAATAAATAAATAATAATATCAATATAAATTATAATAATTTATATTCAAATGATGATTTGGATATTTTTTTTTATTTTTATTTATAATTTTAAATAGTAATGAAAGGTCAGCGTGATTTTGTATATTTATATACATACAAAAGTCAAATCCAATTATCCATTCTTTATGTAAAATGCGTAAGCACTGTAATTGGTATTAAAATTGTATATAAATATATTATATTGTATATGTAGATAAAATATAAAAATGTGTTAATTCATGTGTGTGCAAGTAGAATGAGTTTGCGATGGGTAAATCGATCTCGCGCCAAGATGCCGCATAAGAATCGGCTGGGATTTGATAGAATAGTGGATAGCGGCATTTTCACAAAGAATCTTTCACTGTACAGTGTGCATCGGCACCAAAGCACATGGACAAATTGATATCTGGCATAGCACTTGTAACTACCTGTCTCTTTTACACTGTTTGTGTTCAGTTATACAAAATTTTATTTCAACATTCACACATTTATTTTATATACAATGAATCTTGAATTTTTTTTCCGGATTTTTTTTTTTTCATTCAATTTTTCTTGTGTTTAATTAATATTAAAAGTTTTTTAAATTTATTTTTTTTAATTTTTTAATTGAGATTTTGTTGTATTAAATTAAAAAAGCAACGAAAATATTAACAAGCGGAATTATTTTTTTCTGTTAATTTAATTGAAATATTTTTATATAATTAAAAATTCTGTATTTTAAATTTAAAAAAAATTATTTATCCAATTTAAAAAAATTTTTTAAATTAAATAAATGTTTAATTAAATATTTGATTTTAAAATAATTATAGAAAAGTAAAAAAAATAAAAAAATAATAGTTTTAGAAAATCAGTGTACTATTTTATTCAAAATAAAAAAAAAGCAGAAAAAAAAAAAAATGCAATTCCGCTATAGATATTCAACGGTTATGAAAAAAATAAAAAAAAATAAATGATAAATATAAATTATAACACATGATAATATAATTTTTACATATTCATGATACGGATAATTATTTAATAATTTATATAAAAAGATTTCTCCAATGAGATCTCAAGATCTAGTCATTGAATTTTCATCTCCGGAAATGAGCGTTTTTCATTTTTCGAATTTAACCATATCGTCTCTATTCACCTCGCATTGAATTACATTTTCAAAAATAAACACAATGTAATATACTGTAAATTGTAATACAAGTATATGTACCTGTTGATCATTATGAATGTGTGAATCAAATTAATCCATGCATGATGATGATGATCATGATGAAGAAAGAATCAAGTCATAATTCAAATAGCATATACTCGCGCGCGTTAGAAAATATCATCTTAAAAAAAATTTTATAACTACAAAAATAAGTAATTTATCCTACTGTCGACATGGTAAATTGTCATAATTACAATAATGATTATTGCCATCATAACTACACAATTATTTTATCATTCAATAATAATAATTTCAAATAAAAAAAATAAAGATCTATCTAAAAAATAAAATAAATAATATTAATAATTTTTTTTTTAAATAAATAATATTACTATTTCATTTTTATAAAAAAAAGAATTTAAAAAAAAAATTTATATTTTATATATTTACTATTTTTTAAGATCACCAGCATTCCTTAAAGATTGCTTCGATTTAACGGTTTACAAAGCGAATAATTGTCACCCTCAAACAATTTTATGACAGAGTGGTGTTAAAAAAAAAAAATGACATAATAAAATCATCATCGTACATACCTTAATAATTTAAAAAAAATATATTTATTATATATTTATTATATGTAACACTCAAGTGTGTGCAGAGTTATGTCTGATTTATTAAACATGACAAGCAAAAAAATTATGTATAATATTAAACATTATATTTTGCACTGTCATTCTTTTATACAGTATAAATATAAGTCAAACGTAGTTTTGACATTTTTTTTTTCGATGCCTATTAATTTTATATTAACCATGAAAATTCTCTATGCAAACATAAAAATACTAAAACAAAAAAAATCCCAAATAAATTTAAAATATTCTTTTTTTAATTATTAATTATTGTTATTATTATTGATTTAAAAAAAATAATTATATATTAAAATTAAATGAATATTATAAATTAATAAATGCAGATGTAGATTCCAGATGTATGATGATAAATAATTTTTTTTAAATATCTAATTATCAATTGAAAAGATTTTTATAAAAATCAATTTAATATGAGGGAGGATTGAAGTGATTAAAAAAGAGTATTGATCAGTGATTTTGGTAAATCTAAATATCAAATTCAAATCGGATAAGGAGATGTAAAACAAAAAAAAATCATATCGAGTAAATCGTGGTAATAACAAGGCAACAGTGGCCTTAAGGCGGATACTAAATGAAAAATATATATGAAAAAAAAACAGCAATGTTATCTTCTAATCAGTTCAATGCAATATGGATGAAAGAAAAAAATATATGAATAATGAATAAAGTATTGTTTAATGTTGAAATAAAAATAATTAAAAATTTCATTGAATCATTTGACTGACTAACCTATAAATATTCGTTTAGTTGATTGAAACAACACAGAGGGCAAATTCCTATTAGACAATATATCATCGGCCTGAAGTTGGCAATTGATTAGCATTAAATTTGAAAAAAAAAATAGATAACTCACCGATATTGTGTCCTCCAGGCAAATTGATACTTTGATAGAAAATACTTTCTCCTAGCTTCTCTGTAAAATAAAAAAACACTAATAATTAATTTAACGCCTTGTGATAAATAGTTGAAATAAAAATACAATTAAGCACGTCGACCTTTGAGAGATGCATTTTGTACGACTGTATCAGATGCTAAATAAGTAAAGCAAAAAAAAAAAATGAATATAAAAAGGTTTCTTCTCGAGGGCAAAAGGTACGAACCGATTAGCAATGTGAATTATGGCACGTCGATGTATTTGAAAGATACAAGAGTATAATATTATTTTGTAGAAACTTGATGCAGTGGCAGATCAATAATTTGATTATTATTTTAACTCACAACAATGTACCTTCAAGGTCTTTGATTATAATCTAATCTAACTATATGATTTTATTTTTTATATATTTATATCACATTGATGAATTAATTTACATTTCATAAAAATTTTTTTTTTTAATATTCAATACATTTATAAATTTATATATATGTTATTATTTATATTTTTTTTTTTTTCCTATAAAATACGTAATAAATCGTCAAAACTACGTTATTTGCCAGAGGGTGGATTATCAAGTCATGCACTTATTTTACTAACGAACTAGATGATTTATTTTATACGAAAAAATTTTCTTTTATATTATTGATAAAACAACAGCAACACCTAGAAGGCATTGTGATGTTAAAAAAATTTATTTAAATAATTTTTAAGTGTTTATTTAAATTAGAAAAATAATCATTTTTAAATAAATTTTTAACGATAATTATTGAATGTTTAAGACAATGCAGAATATAGATGATTTTTTGTTTTTTTTTTTAAACTGGACAATTATGAATTGCAAAGGTAGTAAAAAAAAATAAAAAGCCTCATGGCAAGACAGTAATTTTTTTTATGGCGAGAGAAAAAATGAAGCAAAAAAGAAATTATATATATGCACATAGGTGGCTTTAAAACGCGGATAAGGGTCTTGAAATCGCGGGGCGTTACCAAAAGTATCGAACAAGTCAATAACTCGTCTTGATGTTACCTCTCATATGATTAATAGATGTTTTGTACAATGAGTGAGGGTCAAGCAAATTGTATATATACATATATCAGTAGTGTTTATTGTATATGTGTATATTGAAGATTGAAAAAAATAAACATATAGAGTTGAGAAGAATCTTTGAATCAGAGTGTACTGTAATACACATGTAAACATGCTCAGACGTGCGTAGGCGCCTCCTGAAGATGTCTTTATATATATCGAAATTAAAATACATTTTAAATTTATATTCAATGCTTTAGTATTATTTCAAAATTAATTATAATATTTGCAATAACATAATTATCTAATTATTTAGAAAAAAAAATAGATAAAAACACAAAATTGTATTTTTTGTTTTTTAAATTTAAAAAATAATTTAAAATAATTTAAAGCGATGTAAATTTGGTGGAAAATATTATCAATAAAATTAATAACTATAAATTCAAATAAATAATTATAATAAATTTTATTTTTAATAATTTTTAAAATTGATATTTAATAAAAAAAAAAAAAAATACAGAATTTTATTATTTTTTTAGTTTTTTAAATTTAAAAAATAATTTAGAAAAATTTAAAATGATGTGAATTTAGTGAAAAATATTATCATTGAAAATGATATTTATAAATTCAAATAAATAATTATCATAAATTTTATTTTTAATAATTTTTAAAATTAGTATTTAAAAAAAAAAAAAACTACAGAATTTTATTATGTTTTTGTTTTCTAAATTTAAAAAATAATTAGAAAAATGAAAAGTAATGTCAATTTAGTAGTAAATAAATTATAAATTCGAAAAATAATTACAATAAATTTTCATTTTTACTATTTTTAAATTTAAAATTTTCTAAAAATTAAATTCTAACAAAAATATAAAATTTTAAAGTAAAAAAAAATAATTAAATCTAACATTTTCGTATATTATTATTGAAACTAACTAGAATCATTATAAATAATTTATATAATTTATATTTATCTGTCCAAAAATATGCAATGTGGTTTTTTGTTATAACAATATATAAAAATATATTGTATATCGATATTAACGCATTGTGTCCACAACATCACCAAACAATATACAAAAAAAATAAAAAAAAAAACCATAATACACATTCACCCTATCGTCTCGCCATGTCTATACATATCTATAATTTACTATTCTCGCCTGACCATCATATTTTTATTTTTATTTATTATATTTATATTTCTGCTTTCTTTTTGCTTTTTCATTTTATTTTTTACACATATATATATTTTTTTTTTCGCCGTTTACATAGAGAGAGAGAGAGACTAGAAGGCTATATATATATTCAACAAGTTTGAATAGTGCCCTAGGCAAAAAAATATGAATATGTCTGTGTAAAAGACAACGTTAGTCGGTTCCTATGGCTTTGTCTCGTGAGGCACGAGACAATAATCTCACTTGGGCCCCAGGGGGCCTTATGAATGCTGCATACATATATTTGTGTGTGCGGAAAAATTAATGTACACTTGCTTGCGCACGCTTTTAAACCACCCGTTTTATTTACAACTTAGTTTGCAACAAAAATATCTTCTAAAATTAAATAACATCAAAATAAATCTGAAATTATTTCTATAATGAAAAATTAGAGTTAAAAATTATTTAAAAGACAAAAAATTGTATCCGTACTTCGAGGAATATTTAAATACCCCTCGGCAATTTTAAGCTTCGTTTTCTATGTTTTTTAAATATAGGGGTTGTCATGGTTATAAACCCAAAGAATTTACAAACTAAAAGAATTTAAAAAATGCATTTTCTCAGAATAATTTAAGCATAAAAATAAAAGAAAAAATAAATCAAAATATTTTTTTAAAAATAATATTTGTGACTCAAGGGGTATATGCCGCGAGGAATAATCACGATTGACTAGTGTCGTTAGAATTTTTTTGATTTTTTATTTGCTACAGGGTATGTAGCTCTTTACGAAAAAGTAAAAAATAAAAAACAAATTTAATCAACTACTCCGAAAGCAGAGACAAAACAAATTTACAAAAATTTATACATAACGACATAATTGAGAGTATGTGAATGTACAGCCAGGGGCATTGAATTCTTCAGTATGAATCGAAATAAAAATTTTTTAAATTGAAGTTTTAAAAGGATTATTTGTCAAAGTATTGCTTCAAGTACAAAAAATTTATTTACTGATAGTTGTCTAGCTTGATCCAAGTCAACAATCAAAACGTGTTGTCTTTTGAGGACTGAGGAGTATTATTAATAAAAATTATTTACTCAATTATTTATCAACTTGGGGGATTAAAATCATGCTTAAAATAAGTTCCACAATGTACTCTATCATTAAAAAAAAACTTTATGACAATTGGATAAGTATTTCCAAAGATAATAAGAATTATTATTCGCAAAAAATATTATCATATTTATAACTATCAAAGATTGACTGTTAAAAAATATAAAAAAATTGCGTAAAGATTGATTAACTGCGTGAAATTATATAAAAATGTAAAATACCGGTGACAGAAATGATTTCACCTTGACAATGATCCAGGAAATATATTTCTGCATATACACAACTCGATTGCACATGAATAAATTTATATACAATTTATCCATGTTGAATGAAAATAATAAAACGTATTTTTGAACAATAAAATTTACAAATAACAGCACTGCATGTGCACTGTTGGTAACCAATGACATTTCTATTCTCTATTAAATATATTGTATTAATCATGTACCCATAGGTGCCATCGCCAGTCACATTAATTAAATGAGCCAGTGCATAAGGGGTTAATACCCAAGTTAAATATCAAAGTGTATGCTCAATTCATTGCTCATGTAATTTTATTTATTGGATTTTTAATTTTTTTTTTTTTTATAAATACACAGGAATAGAAATTGATGAATAACTCATAGAAATTTGAGACACATGATAAAATCAAAAATGAAAAATGTCCTTTTCGAGATAATAAAAATCATTAATTTAATTTTTTTTTAAATTTATCTAATTAATTGATTAATTTAATTTATTAATTTTATAATTTTTTGTTGAATATTTTATCTAAAAAATAGCCGTACTTTTTTTGTAAAATACTTTTGTATAAATGTATTTTTTTTTATTTTTTTTTTTTTGTAATAAAATGCGGTAAAGGGTACGAATTTCTACAGCCCAATTTGAGAGAAAATATATGCGGATAATAAAATGCTACCGGAAGGATATTGCGCAAACGGAAATTCATACATTTTATTATATTTTTATTTATTATTATTTGTTATTTGTTATTATTATTTTTTGTTTTGTTGGATAGATATACAATTGAAGAATTGAAGATGTACACCTGAAGACCACATTTAACAATTGAGTACACGAGGTTAAATTTATTCATACAATAATAAATAATAATAAAAAGGATGTGCAAAATTACAACTTTTCGTATATTTTGAATTTACATTTTACCGAAATTTATATTGTTAGTTTGAGCTTTTTTTTTTTTTTATAATTGTTACTATTATTTATGTACATACGTAAATATACTAATTACAAATGTCATTGTTTATTTTTTCTTTATTTTGTCAATGAATAGTATTATTGTTGTAAATAATTGTTGTATTTTAAATATAAAAAATTTTTATTTAAATATCTAATATCTCTTTTGTTAGTTTAATTTTTTCATTTTTTTCTTTTAAAATATTTCTTGTATTATTAACAGACTAAATAATTATTAGTTTACCTAAACAAAATTATTGTCGTCTTTTTTTTATTTTGTCAATCAATAAATAATATCTCTAACATAAATATTTTTTATATTTAAATATAAAAATTCTCATTGAATTATTTGTAATATTTTTCTTATATTTTATTCAATTTTTTTAATGCTCATTGTAAATTAATAAAAGAGTCAATTATTAAATTATCTGAACAAAATAATTGTCAATAAATAAATAATGTAATAAACATAAATAATTATTGTAATTAAAATTAAAAATTCTCATTGAATTAAATGGAATATTTTTTTATATTTTAGTTAATTTTTTTTTGCAAATATTTATTAATAAAATTTTTTATTTAATCAATAAATAATATCAAACAAAATAAAATTTTTTTTATAGAAAAATTATATAAAATAATTCAATTGAATTTCTAGTGATTTTAATTTTTTTTTAAATTTTTAAATATTGCTAGCAGTGTAAATTATTAAATTACCTAAAAAAAATATTTCAGATATTCTGAAATAAATATTTAATTTTCTACACGCAATATTCTCTACTTGTTTTATTTGTATTATGTAGATTCGATGATTATCTTAAACTACAGATGGTTCCTTGTAAAATATATATATTATTTTATTTTTTTTTCCCGCTCATTTACCGGTTCATTAAATCTGTCTTTTGATACTTTTTTTGGCTCATTACAAAGTCACTACCCCTTTTTTGTATTCTCTTATACAAACTTGATTATTATATATTTTTTTTAGATATTTATTTACTTAAATATCATGATTCTTTAAAGTTTATAATTTAAGCAGTTTTTTTTAATTTAATACTCTTGAAAAATCAAGTTACTTCCGTGTTGAAAAATTTATTTTAAATTAAAAATTATGCATATTACACCATGTGATGGTACAATTACACTTTCAGTAAATAATAAATATTTAAAAAAAAAATTAAAAATTGATAAATAATTATTGACGAATTTTTAACGATATTCAAATAATATTCATGAATTAAAAAAAAAATATTTAAAGAAAAATAATAATTCCTCGTTCGAACAACTTATGATAATGTAAAATATATTTTTACAACTTTAGAGTCAGCTGAGTGGAAAATAAAGTAAAAAAAAAAAATTAATTACAAGCCAAAGGTGAAATAAAAAAGTATGAGAAAAATTTAAAAATATGAAAAATTGAAAATTAAATAATATTTAAGGAAAAAAAAAATCAATTTACATTTGTTAAAAGATAAATTTATAAAAAAAAATTATTATTGATTATTATTAACAAGATGTTAAATTTAAAAGGCATCATGATATATGGACCACGCCTATTTATATTTTTATTTTAACTCTTTTTCTTAAATATTTTTATGAATGCTTTAATTACCGATTGGCTATACAATTACGATTACACTGTTGTGCTTAATTGTACAAGTGATTTAGGAGACATGACAAGATCTAGATTAACAAGTTGAAATAATTCACAAGAAATATGGACCATCAGAAATCATCTCAATGCTTCAGGCATACAAAATAGAAAATTTTTTTAAATAAAAAAAAAAAACTATTAAAAATAATAATAAAAAATTTAATTTTCTATTATTAATTATTATTGTATTGTTTTTAGCATAAAATTTATACTTTTTCCAATAAATTTAAATTGTAAATTTTTTTTTTTTTTTTTTTTTCAAATAAAAAAATTTTTAATACATAAAAATAAATTGATAATTTATAAAATAAATAAATAAAATATAAAATTCATTTGTAAATTAATTTACTTGACATTTTTTTTTTAATTTTATTATTAAAAATTATATATTTATTTTATTGTTTAAAAATTTCTAAATAAATGATCATGTAAAATCAAAAATGTTGATAAAAAAAAAAAAATAAAAAATTTGTCATTGTAATTTACTAATTTTTTAAAAATAATAATTATAAAAAAATAACTGTCATATTATTATATTTTATATGAAAAATAAAATAAAAAAAAAAATTGTTTATTTTTATTATAATTATAAAAATACATTGTTCTTAATAAAAATAAAAAAAAATCAAGACAAATGATGAGCATAAAGTACATTCATCAAGGTGTAAATCGCCATTAGAATAAAACGATCGTCAAGCGAATCTTGAAGATCCATAAGCTCGTATATAATCACGCATTGATTGGCCATAAGGAAACACAGTCGACAGTTTGCTTCTGGCTCAAATTACAATACCCTTAATAATATACAAAAATTTATTTAAACAACTTTTCATATATATATCTTACACACACAATAGCAAAATCATTTTTCATTTAAAAATATAAAAAAAAAAAAAAACTAATTCATTTGTAAAAATAAATCAAAAAAATAATAATATATTTGTCGAGGTCAAGGCGTGTGGTCTTGATCATCTGGTAAGATGATTTCATCAAAAAAAATTAATATCAAAGACACAATAAAAATACAAAATAGTAGCAGAATCAAAGAAAATATCAAATCATTTTAAAATGAACAAAAAAAATATATATAACACACAATATGAATAAAGAAATAAAAATTAATAAAAATAAAAAATTCACAGTGGGGTAATTTTATTATTTTTTATTAATTTTTACTCGCATAAGGCGTTTTTTTTTTTTTATAAATAAAATAAAACCACAATGTACATTGTGTGTCTCACACCCCGTTGTTATTTGAATGGAATTTCTATTTCTCACTGTTTTCAAAAAAAATAATAATCATAAGGAAAAACCGTATGAAATTTATACAGGTAGATTGTATACCTGTGCCGAAAGAGAATCGGGTCAAGGGCTACCGAGTGTCATTGTTCAATTTTCAAAATATCACTATAAAAGAAAGTCAAGAATCAAACTGTGAATTATAAAGACAACAATTTTTTTTTTTTTTTTATATTTACTATTGTATTTTTTTTTATTTATAAATAATATTTCTTTCTCCAGGGATTTTTTCGTTATTTTTTTCACCGGATATCCGTGAAAAAAAAAAATACAATATAAAATTGATATCGATGAAAAAAAAAGGATGTGAGAAATATTAATTTTGAGTATTCACATTGATTATTTGATGATTCAATAATCAGGGATGATGACCGATACGTTTTGATATTTAAAAAAAAATATAAAATTTCTATTTTCAACAGGTAGATAATATGAGTATCATTTCGACTCGAAAAAAAAATAGAAAAAGATGATTGTTGTGATGAAAATTATACCAATTATATTGAAAATATGTTTATTCATTTTTTAAAAAATAAAAAAAAACCCTTTTAAAATTATCTAGTGTTTTTTTTTTATTTCTACTGGAAAAAATTGATGGAAATATTTTTGAAAAGTAACGCAGTAAAATGTTCCATTTCCCATGTTTATTTTTTCATTGTATAATATTATTTCGATATGTAAAAAAAATAAAATTTTTATATAAAATAAATTATTGTAGAATAAAAAAACAATTTGATGATGGTAAAATTTTTATGATTATGTTTAAAATGGGGTTGTAGAGATGACATGAGTGAGTGACATAAAATTAAAGAACACAAGATACCGCCAAGAAAAGCATGAGATTTATCAACGTTGTATAGTGTAAAAATTATTGTCAGATATACGATGCAATAACTGGTAGGATTGGAACTAATTACCACCCAGAAGCAATGCTGCGGTATATTTTGTACACAAGAGATGTATCATCACTTTAGCTAAAGTAATTGTCGAATTAACGATTTGTAATACGTATTGCCTATCAGTAAATTTTATATATATTTTTATAAACAATATATACCTTTTCTGGTATATTAAATAATATTCTTTCTCATTTGTAAATTGATTTACTTGATTATATTTTTTACATACAACTAAAAATATATTATTATTATTAATTTTATCTTATTTTTTAAATCAATTAATACGAGGCAGTTTAACTCAATATTGTTTACAAATTTTTAATCACCACATTGTAATGATTGATAAAAAAGTTTCAGCTCAAAAGACTTGTTGAATTGTTGTTTTAAAAATAAACAGCATTTTTTTTTTTATAAATATATACGTGATTGTCATACGATGTTGTTGTTTGGAATAATTTTTTTTCGTCATCTTGGTTTGTTGAAAAAAAAAAATTGACATTTGTTTCGAGGGAAGAACTACAGTTACAATTTTTGGATTTTTTTAATTGAAAATGGAAAGCTAAAATTGTTGTGATATTGTTTTAAATTAATTTGGAGATATTTGTGGGATTGTTTTATAATTTTCATGAGTAAAAAAAATACTGATGAGGAACTTACCAGGTGATCTGGTCCAGGTTCAGGATTCAGGAAAAAGTTGAGTAAATAAATCAACATCAACAGCTAAATTTCTGTAAAAAAATAATAAAATAATATTAGATTGCGTTTTTATTTTTTTAACATATAATATTTACCTTTTATAAAATGTAAAATAAAAGTATCCATTATTTTTAATTGAAGTGAGTTGAAAAATATAAATGCTCCATGTCTCGATCGATAATGAACAAATATATTTTTGTTAATTTAATATCAATATTAACGAGTTGAAAAATTCAATGAGACTAATTCTAAATACATTTTATGAAATTAAAAAAAAATATAAAAAACAAACGTTTGACAATCCAGTCATACAGACAGTCACAGAATACATATTTACACTCGACACGAACCGAAAAATAATATATCAAATTCCCCGTAAATACATCAATGATAATACACTAATTAAATCTCCAAAATTTTATTCATCAAATAGACGTAATTTTATAATTGTTAATTAACAATGAGCACTATAAAAATCTACATAATTTTTTTTTTCGATAACGGAGCACAACGGAGTCCTGAGCCAAAATATCTGTCAGACTGTCATTGCGAAACACAAAATGGCAGTTAATATTATTATTATTGTTTTTTTTATTTGCAAAAAAATAGCGCAGCATGTGGCGAGAGAGACAACTAAGCCAGATAAAGCGCGAATAATTTAAATTGAAAAAATAAAGCAAGTATAAAAATTGTATAGAGTAAATAGTAATAGCTATTACTATTTACTTTAAAATTTTTATACTTGTTTTATTTTTTCAATTTACTAGTCTTTTTGACCAGTCGTTTTTTTTTTATTTTTTTCTATTAAATTAAACCTGTGTTTTATCGATATTCCAAACCATTATAATGCCTGGATTATCGTATCGTATCGTATCGCGGCAACACTAAATACCTCTTTATTAGTCAAAAAAGAAATTAGATTAAAGAATTAAATTAAAACTAAATTAAAATAAAATTAAAATTTTTGAGTGTAAAAACATTCAGCTATTATCTGGAAAAGATCCATCAGTTAATGTTGCTTTGCTGGAAGATTTTACTGATGTTACAGTTACAGGTGCATGTATAGGATGACTAATATGATATTATGGTATTATTTTATTAATAATAATAAGAAAACAAGTTTAAAAAAAAATAAAAATTCTAATGCTAAATTTGTGGTGGAAATAATTCTCCGTCTTTTTTTCGCCTAGAAAATTTCTACACCCTTTCTCCAGTTCCTCTCCGACTTTTTTAATTTCTGTATTAAAAAAAAAATGATGAACCTAAAAAATACGGTGAAAAAAAAAACGAAAAAACATCGGATAAATTACCGCAACATTCGTTGTGGAAAAAATTCTTTGAAAAATATTAATAATAATTAAAACCAATTTAATTTACAGATTATTCTCAATGTTTGGACTACTCTGCATTTAATTTAAAATTATAAATTAAATTAATAAATTTCAAATTTATAATAAATGCATATTTAAAACAGTCGAATCAATTATTTTAATGTTTTTTTTTTTTTTTTTTTTTAATAAAAAGACAGAATAATACAAAAAAAAATTCCGTTTTTAAATTATTTAAAAACGAAATTTTAATTAAACTAAATACCTATCAGTAAAAAATAAAAGAATCATATTAAAAAATTTTGGCCAAGTAATTTAAATTTTAATTGTAAACGATTTTTATCATCAAAAATAAAATCATAATAAAAAAAAATTATTAATCACAGTAAATAAATACTTGACAAGTAGAAATAAAAAGAAAAAAAAAAAGAAAATATTAAATATAGTCTATAAATTAATAGTAGAATAAAAATTAAAATATAAATCAATGATAAAAATGAGGAAATAGATGAGTATTAAATAGAGGAAGAGATTTTTCGATGGGCGAGTCACGATATAATCTGGATGGTTCACTGGAGACCAACATGGCAAAATACCATTAAATAAAAAAAAACAAGAAGCATAAAATAAAGCCGAAGAAGAAGAAGAAGAAGAAGAAATTGAAAAATAAATTGATAAATATATACATATGTATTTGATAAATATTATGCAAGGTCAATCGACCAAACGGATGCTGTTCAAAGACAAATTGTCCTTCTGTTTATTTGTCCCTATATTAATGACACAATTATCATTACAAAGTATATATAATTTAAAAATTTATATGCGATATTTAAGATTATCTATAATAAAAACAAATAATATATATAAAAAATTTTAATTATAATGAAAATCAATTTACTGTGTAAAAATAAAAATAGGAAGTAAATCCAGGAAATTGACATGAAAAAGATGATTTTTTTTTAAATTTATACGAGACGTGACACTCAGTAGAGTATAAAAATCGCGTAAGGACAGAGTAAGTCTGTATCACTCTGTTGGCTTTGGTGTATTTTTTTTATTTTTTTTTATTTTTTTTTTCAGTCATAAAACAGAACGCACGCCCGATCAGTGGACCCCCATATATATACTGTATGGTAAGGATCGAAAAGCCGAAGAATAAATGTGAAAAAAAAAAAAATTTATAAGAAATAAGATGAACAAGATGAATAAGAAAAATAAAAAAAAAAAAATATACGAATAAAGAGGGGCAAAGACGGGGGACCTGATTGCGCGGGATTCTCGCTTTGAAGTGGCACCGCCAATGTTTCTGTGCATCTCACGACTCGTTACCACTCAGCAAAAGATCAGGACATTCAAGCATTGCCACCTCTATCAGCTACCACACACACAAATGATCAGTTAACACGAATATATATTTATACAATAATAATAATATTTATATAATACATATTGCACAAAATAAAATAAAATATATTTAATAATTATAAGCTCGCATATATTTAAAAAAAATTATTTTAAATAAATTAATAAATAATCTATTTACTACAATAGATAAAATAGAAAAATATGTATATTTTTTTTTAAATTAAAAAAATAAAAACCAATCAATTGATAAAAATATATATATAATTAATAATTTCCAAGAAAAAAAAAATCTTTATCATTTTTTATTTTCAATTTAAAAGTTTTTTTTTTTCATTTTTTAATTAACAAATAAATGACGCTTTATTGAACAAAAAAAAAAATAAAAAATTTGTATAAATTAATAAAAATAATTGATATATAAAATTATAAAAACAAAAAAAAAAAAAAATGAAAATATAAATAAATATTTTGATAATTAATTAAAAATCAAAATAAATATAATTAAATTTTTATTTTATTTTTTTTTTTATGTCAAATTGATGATAAATTCGCCGAACGATGATGGGTGGTAAGTATACGAGAAAGATTTGGCAGTTGATGAGTACTTAATTAGAACACCAGACCACTCTTCAATTTCTCACCCCGTCAATGGCGTGATATGTGTCCATCGTTTCATTTCAACTTGCGATCAGTGAAAAAAATTATTTCTTAAAAATAAAATTAAATTAAAAAATAAATAAACAAGATACAAAAGACCACGCCGATACTGTTCGCTTTTATATTTGACTCATTGGTATGGCAAGCATCATCTCAAGGGTCTAAGTATCCTTTTTTTTATTATTTTTTTTTTTTTAATTTAATCGCAACCCTTTCAGAACATCTTCATTAAACTAAATAAATATATTTTTTTTCTTTCTTTTCTGTAAATTTATTTTTGTAATTTTATTCTAAGCACGAGTAGAATCAACTATAAATTAATTGGATTATTTCAAAATTTTATTTTTATTTTACCAACAAAAGTGAGCTTTATTCTGGGGTAATAATCATAACGGCGTATCTCCAATTTATTTCTGTATTTTTTGCTATTTTTCGTCGAAAAAAAATTAGCTTATTTTGAAGATATTTAAATTTTTATTTTTTGGAAAAAAAATTACTATCATTTTTTGGACTTTTTTGTCGTTATTTTACCAACTAGGACATGAGCTTTTATGTTTTTTTTGACTTGGAATTTATATGAAACATTGAAAGATGAAAAAAAAAATTATCAAAAATTTCAGATAATAATATTGTGGTTTTTTTTTACTCTCGACAAATTTAAATTCCATCATTCAAATTATTTTTCATATAAAAAATACTCGACCATAATATTGTATTTATTCTTCATTTGACAATATAAATTTTTTTTTTTATTTTGTATTTTATTCTACATCACGTATATATTTATTTTTCATGTCTCGTTTTCTTCTTACTTCACACGGTTTGAACGACATCTTTTGAAGTTTTAAACTTGATCGCATATCGCGCCCTACTCACTTTTCAACTTCTTGACAATCATCAGCACAAGTTAGGTATACCTATATATATACAGGTAGCACTATACACCTACCTGTCTTTTGCCGCTCAAGAAAATACGTGATGTTTCGCCAACGATTTCATGTCGATACTAGCATCAAAAGAATACCTATCCACTACCAATACACAATTTTTCGTATTTTTATTTATTTATTTATTCTTGTTTATTATATTTATTTGTCTTTTTTTTTTTATACAAAATTTTTAACTCCTTATAAAGACACTTTCTGATATATATACCTTCGAGATACGTAAATATTTTTTACTCGATAAAATCCAAGGTTATTATTTATTTATTTTAAATTAAAATATAATTTGTATTATTTTTATTTTTATAATAGAAACTTGAATTTAAATTACCCTGAGAATTTAAAGATAAATGTTTTTGCATGGCTGATTTCATGGCACAAATGTGTTGGTTAATTTTCGACATCGAAATTGTCACGCGTAAGAAATAAAAAAAAAATAAGGAAAAATAAATATAAAAAACACTGATGGGAAAAAAAAAATTAAAATCAAGAATAAAAATAAATGATATAAAAAAAAATATATATATTTATTTTTTTTTTTTTTTGAGAGAGGGAGAGTAATATCAATGCCGAGTCTGGAGCGACCAGGGCAATTACATCGGAGAACAATTACAGGTTGGCACGTTCAACCTTTCAGTGGCATCGTCGGCTTTTTATGTACCAAGATTCCAATGTTAAAAGAACGTGAAAATCGTCTTTAAAAAAGACCTTTTTTTTGTCATACTAAAATCAATAGATTTTGCCGCAAATTTATTATGCATCTACATCGATCAAATATTTAATATATCGATTATTTTTACTATAAATATTTTTATATATCTTGTATTGTTTAAATTAAAAAAAAAAATTTTTTTATATTCAATAAATTAATATAGTTGACAAAAAAAATTAATAAACAAATCTTTTATTAATTTTTAATGAAAAAAAAAAAAATTATCAATTGATTTTTGCCGCAATTTTATTATGAAATTAATCAATATTTAATTTGTCAATAATTTTTATGATAATGAATATTAAAAAAATATTTTTTTCTATTTTTTAAAACAATAATAATATCAAATTTTAAAAAATAATTTATTGAAAATTAAATTTAAAAAAATTATTATTAAATTATTAATGATACAATTTTAAATTATATATAAAGTAATGTCAAATTATGTAAATAATGATAATTTAGTTATAAATATATTATATCAATGATTCTATTAATTTGTTAATAAATCAATAATATAATAAATGTCAATTTAATTAATAAATTTAAAATATTTAATATATTTATAATAATATAAATATTTTAATATATATAAATTTAATATTACATTAAATTTAATTATTATATATCAATTATTTATAAATAAAATATATTTTTATTATTTAAAAATTTAATAATTATATATGATAAAATTATATAAACAATGATAATAATTAAATATATAATATTTTAATTTATATTATATATTAAAATATCTCAATTATTATCAATGATAATTATATAGATTGCAATTTTAATGTAATTGCATCATATTTGTTTTATTAATAATTTTATAATTGATAATAATTTATTTAATATTTTTTTTATATATTTAGCAATAATAAAATATATTATTTCATATATTTTAAATCTTATGAATAATATTATTTAGTATTTAGGTTTTTTTTTAAATATTTATAATTGCAAAAATAAATTAAATAAGAAAGAAAAAAAAAGTATTTTATTAATTTAAAAAATTAATATAATATGTGTATTATAAACAAAAGATAATTATTAATTTTTATTTATAAAATTATATCTTAAAATACGTCATATCCTCATTAAATAACCGTAAAATCATGAAAAATTTATTTCATATGAATAATTATATTTTTTTTTTTTTTTTTTGCTACCGTAATGTGGCGCATCCAATGTCAAAGTTCATCATCGCGATGATTGGCGGAATTCACGGTTTTACGATCGCTTTCAAACTTTTTATTTTTTTACCTTAGCTATTTATTTTGTATATTTTTTTTATTTGAAATTTTATGAAGATTGTTGGCTATGGTTGCTTGCAAGGAGCAAAAAAAAAAAAGTAAATGAAAAATAAATTTCTAACATAGAAATAAAATCAAAAAAAGAAAATATAAATAAAGCACAAACGACCACCAACGTACAAAATTATTTTGATTCGATGTACAATTGCTATAAACAAAATTACAGCAATAAACTCACTGATTTTCATGGAAAGTGTATTTTCAAACACCAAGACTTTTATATCATTCTTCTCATCTTGTTATCTCTACATATAATTTTCATCCA
This sequence comes from Aphidius gifuensis, assembly GCF_014905175.1. Lineage (NCBI taxonomy): Eukaryota > Metazoa > Arthropoda > Insecta > Hymenoptera > Braconidae > Aphidius > Aphidius gifuensis. Next base: position 23,264,005 of record NC_057791.1, on the reverse strand, counting down.
TACATATATAAAAGTAAATAAATAATAATTTTAATACACATATAAAAATAAATAAAAAACAATTTTACGTTGTTAAATTTTAAAAAAGAAATAATAATAACGGTGATTATAAAAAAAAATTGAGCATACACATGATTTTAACTTCAACACTTTTAACACATCAACATTTGTTAATTTTAAATAAGATTTTTTTGATGATATGTTTAAGATTAATAAAGTGCCGAATATTCGAGAGTTTGTTTAAGACGAGATAAGATAACAAATCATATCGACACCTTGTTTTTGATAACAGTTATTTCTTAATATCATAACAACTTAATTCGTGGCTCCATGTTGCACCGATCAAACAAATTTTTATATCCACTCAATTTAATGCTTAATAAGGATACATGAAAATAAAAAATAAATACAACAAAAATTTATATGTGTTTAATACTTTTTTTTCTTTTTTTTGGGTGGGTTTTAAAAAAAAAAAGTAAAAATATGTGAGAGAAAAAAAATAATAAAGGCCACGGCCTCAAAACACTTACTCAATCATTTGTAAATACACAAACACACACGGTTATAATAATCGACTTGCATTTTACCAAACAGGATAATTTTATTGTGAGATGCATTTTTTTTGGTGCATCCCACATTTGACCTTTCATCATCACCTTAAATTTGGTTTTTTTATTTTATTTTTATTCAGAAAAAACTGAGAATTCGAGTTTAAAGATTTTTTTTTTTTATAAATAAATTAGGCATTTGGTTAACGATAGTATTGTTTAGTAGATGATATTTTTTTTACATAAATTTTGTTTATAAATTAGAGTGATTAATTGATTAATTTTTTTATGTAAATGTATATAGGAAATTTTTTTTTTTTTTTGCTTTATACTTGACATGTTTTTAAATTGAGATTTTTTTTATTTTTTATTAATAAATTAAATTTTGTTTTAACAATAGAATTGTTGATTAATATATATTTTTTTTTTTGACAAATTTCATTTATAAATTAGAGAGGTAAATAGATTTTTTTTTTGTGTAAATTTTCAAGTAATTTAGTATGTTGGAAAATAGAAAATATAATTTATAAATTTATTTGATTATTTCTCGAAAAAATTATCAATTATTATTTATACAATATTATAAATGAAAAATTTTTTCTTAAATGAATTTAAACATGAAATAAATAATTAAATAATTAAATTTAAAAAGTTTTTTTCAAATGCAACAGGATTTTTTTCTGTAAATAATTTTTAACCTGACGAAACTTTTCTTTTTTTTTCTAAATAATAAATTACAATAATTTATTTCAGATTTAAATTTATAAATGTGTAAAAAAAATGATTTCCAATAATACAAAAAATCTTTGAAAATAATAATTATTAAAAATCTGCATATGTGAAATTTGAAAAAAGAAAAAAAATAAATCTAAATTACAGGCTGATTTTAATACAAATAACAAATATGAATAATAAATGCATTGTGATTTAGAATAAATTATGAAATACAACGAGACATTACCTGCAAATTTAACCAAAGATAATAAAAATATATTGCTGATAAACAAAATAAGAAAAAAAAAAAAAAACAAAAAAAAAAATTGATATCTCTCGTCACGCACATACATCTTTCATAGTGAACATCCGGTGGCAAATGCGTGACTTTCTTTTGGACTTTAAAGATAGGAAAAAATATTAAAAGCAAAAAAAAAAAAAAAAAAATTGAATAAATGAAATGAGCAAACAAGAGAAACTAAACGTTGAAGAAGCGCCGCCGGGAATGCGTCACATATAAACTATATTATTTTAAATATATAAATTTGATATATATACATATAATATTTAGACCACACGCTACAACAACACATATGTATAGTGACCAATTTTTCAATTTTAAAAAACACAAAAATATATATATTGCATGGCAATATATTTCGCCCCCCGCTATTTGCAAAAATAAAAATAAAAACTAAAATAAAGTCGGCAAGTAAAAAGACTCCATACATTGAAATTTAAAATTTAGATAATTTAAATTTAAAGAAAAGGGTAGGTTAACTATATTTGCAAAAATATATAGACAATTTCTAAAAACCTCAAACTTCTGGATGACCAAATAATGTATCACACAAAACGACGACAACAAAAGCCTGAGGTGTGGGTATATCTCTAGACAAATAAAAATAAAAAAAAATTATTTTTTTAAAAATAAATAGAAACTGAGTTAGCATGAATTAGATGACCCTGATGTTTATAGGATAATAATGAGTTTTGAATAAAATAAGGCAGTTTACTGTGTCAGCAAACGACTCAAAATTTTTTCGAAATAAAAAAGTCAAATATCGAAATTTGGGTGTCTATTCAATTTCTAAGAAAATATTTAAAAGACACTCAATAGACACGCCACTATCAATTTTTAAAAAATATATTTTTTTTTTTTATATTTAACTCTTTCCACTAAGCACGTTTTTGAAAAGTTACAATTTTTTTTTTAGAACCAGACACCTTTTACTTTTCAATAGAAAAAATAAAACAAATAAAAAAAAAAAAATTATGAAAGGATTGTCTTTTTAGGATCAATGGTGCGTGGTCAGTGAAAGAGCACGAGCTAGTTTATTATTTTGGAAAAATATAGATAGATAATAATAATTTAATAAAAATAAAAAAATAAAATATTAATATATATTTATGAATTGACCACACTTGGCTCTTTTTGACTTTCAACATATCGTTAGAATTTTAGATTAGCCAATTGAAAAAAACATCTGCACCTGTCTGGGATTGTTAGCGATAAATTGTTTTTTTTTTTATTTTTAAATTTTAATTTAATTTGAAATTTTTACAAATCATCACACCCAAGGTGTGATAATTTTTTTATTCTTCATTTATTTTATTTCTATTTAAGTTTTTTTTTGTTTTATATATTTGTTTTTTTATTTTTTTGGAGTAATTTTCTTAACGACCTGGCAATTTCGTGGTAGAACAAAAAAAATATATTATGTATTAATAATGATAATATAGGATTTGTAATAATAACTAATAATATCAATGAGTGTAAATTTTTTTTTTTTTTTTATTCTAAATCTGTTGTTTTCGTTGAAAAATTTTAGACTTATAGATGTTAATAAATTATGGGCTTAAGACACTTGTTGATAATTTTGACGAGATGATTATTTCAAATGTATAATAATCGACCAAGTGTATATCAAATTGAATATACAAATTTATTTTATTATTTTTTATAATGATGTTTAATGAGACAGAATTCAAGAAACATTTAAATATCAATTTGAATTTTAAAAATACAACAAAATCAATTGATAAAGTTCAGCCATCGAATTAAAGAAAAAAAAATTCCTCGTTTGAAAAAATAAATATATTTATTTAAATAAATAATTAAAAAATAAAATAACAAAATTTATTGTTAAAATATTATTTTTCAACGTGGAAAAAAAATAAGATAAAAATATAAAATAATAAATTAAAATATTCAACGTTTTAAATATTTATCATCAAAAAAAAAAAAGAGATAAAAATTTATTAAAATTATTAAAACAATTTTAAAAAATAAATAAATTTATATAGAAAAAGAAGAAGGATATATTGCCAATACACATGATGAAATTTATCTCGTCTCAATAATCGTATTAAGCAGCAAAATATCAGCCAAGTGATTCAATGAATTATTAAAACAAATCCACCATAAAAAACACTGAACAAGAAAGACAAATAAAGAAAATGATCACTGGTTACAAATACAGGGAGGGCTGTCGATCCACAGACTCTTCAACTTTATTATTTACATCTGAATAAGGTAATGGAGATGTTTGTACTCTCAAAAAAAAAATAAAAATAAAACAATATGAAAAAAAGAATAAATATAAAAATGTGATAATACAAAAAGTGTTCTCCAACAGGACATTATAATTGAGTCGTCGAATAAACAAAATGTCAAACTGGAAACACGTGAAAACGAATTGATAAAGAGCCGAAGAAAAAAATAAATAAGAAAAAAAAAAAAACTATCCAATTCAAAATACATCAGATATAAAATATATGTGAAATAAAAAATTATTAGTTAGACATAATAACAGTTGATAAATAAAATATTTAATGAGGACGTTGATACTGACTTTCAGGGGGTTTTAAAAAACTACTATACGTATCAATTAAAATTATGAATAGATGATGCAAAATAAAAAAATTAAAAAAATAAAAAAATATACAAGAGTGGGTGGAGGTTTAGAATGGACCAACAGTGGTAACAGAGCTTTATATTTCTAATATTAAATTTGATGTATGATCACAAAAAGAAATGGCTGTCCGGGTGCAAGTCCATCCGATAAATCTCACAAGTTGGTTTTTTTATTTTTTTATTTAACATATATTATGATTGTTGTTGTTATTATTTATTTTTTTTTAAAAGAGAGAGAGATAAATAAAGAGACATGAAATTATGGTGAATGGCCCCCTTTGGATCCTGAGGCCAAGGTAGGATCATGGGTGGATTTTATAAAGACATTGCAATGAAGGGAGTTGTCGTTACGCGTTTATTTATAAATACAACATTTTTTTTATAAATATTTATTATTGCCATTTTAAATCAATTGGATAAAGATGCTTTTGATAAACAATTATTTTTTTATTGGCAAATAGCAATTTTAATTTATTTTTTATATTAAAAGTTTAATGATGAATTTTATTTTATTAAATTTTATTTTACATGTAATTTATTTGTATTTTAATTGTCGGTAAATTTAAATTTTTAATTGTTTAATTTTATTTTATTGCTGGAATTGTTTATTGAGAAATTGAAATAAATAATTTTTATTTATTTTTATTATTAAAAAATGAATGATTATTTTAATAATGATCTATTTTTTTTTTTTTTCATTTCATTTTACAATGTTTATGTAAATTTTTTTATTGTTGGTAAATTAAAATTTTTAATTGTTTAAATTTATTTTATTGCTATTATTGTTTATTGGAAATTGGAAATATTTTTTTTTTTCTATGAGGTTTTGTGAATTGTTTAGTTTTAGTTTGTTCCGTCGGAACACGTGGAACTTGAAATCAAGGGTAGTGTTAATGTAAAATGGAGTAACATTATTTAAAAAAAAAAATTAATTATTATTTCTTATTGTTTAGTTTAATAAAACTATATATTGTTTAATTTTATTATTATTAATTTTTAAATTTCAATTTTCCTTGATAATCAAATTATTAAAATATATATAATTAAAATACTTTTATTTAAAAAAGTAAGAAATATATAGTTATAAAACTTTTTCATTTTTATTTCTAAATTTTTTCTTATTGTAATATCAGCATTGTTTTTAAATATCCAACAGAATAAAATGAATCAAAATAAAATAATGGTAAATGGCCAACTTTTGGTTCCCAAGGCCTGTGTAAGATCATGGGTGGATTTTATAAAGACATCACCTTGCAATGAAGGGAGTTGTCGTTACGTGTATATTTATATAAATACAACACTTTTCATAAATATTTATGATTGCCAATTTCATTTATTGCCAAACAATAATTTTCATTCAATTATATTATCAAAATGTTGAATGATCAATTTAATATGGCTGGCAGTAATAATTAATATTTTTTGTTGCATCAACAGTATCAGATGCATCTGATGTTGATGGACATCCAGGAAATTGTACATCTTCATTACAATTATTAGCATTGACACAACAGCTCACATTTTTACACATTTATTGATAAATTAAATAATTTTTATTTATTTGCAATATTAAAAATTAAACTTAATAATTTTTTTTTATTTTTATTATTAAAAAATAAATTACAATTTTAATAGTTATAATTTTTTTTCTCATTTTGTTTTACAATATTTATGTAAAGTTTTTAATTGTCGGTAAATTATAATTTCCAATTGTTTAATTATTTTATTTTTTATTATTTAAATTTATTTTATTGCTATTATTGTTTATTAAGAAATTAGAAATATTTTTTAAAGATTAGGCAAATTTTTTAGTTGCGTTCCGTCGGAACTTGAAATGAGGGATGATGTTAATGTAAAATCAACTAATGTTATTTAAAAAAAAAAAAAATTAAACTATATTGTTTAATTAAAAAATATATTTTTTGATTATATTATTAGGTATTTAATTTTAGATTTTATAAAACCATGTGTTTTTTAAATTGCATTATTATTTTTTTTAAATTCTAATTTTCTTTTATCATTCAATCATTAAAATATATAACTGAATGACTCCAATTTAAAATAGTAAAAAATATAAAGTTATAAAAGTAAAAAAAAAAAAAACTGCAATACTTTTAACTTGATTTTAAAAGATTCAACAAGTATATTATCGTAAAACAACTATTTGAAATTTCAAGATGAAGTAAGTTGAAAGTAATCTTGTCACTCTGTCACGCTTCTCAACGGAACACCCATGTTAACTCTTTTTAATGCAACTTTACTCTTTAGTTAGGCAAATAAAAATATCAACAACCGATTTTCCTCATTTTTTTTAAATAAAATAAAAAAATAATGCACAAGATCGTTGTTAAATTGTGAATAGACATCAATAAATGTCAATACAATTTACAACTAAATTTAATTGATAAATCCACAAAAAAAAAAAAACTAAAATAGTAATAAATTTATTTATAAAAAAATCTCAATCATAATAACTTAAATTGATTTTAGAAAAATTATAAAATCACAAAAATTCATATGTAAAATAGAAAAAAATTTTTTTGTTGATAAGTTTTACACGGTTTTACTTTACGTGTATTTTATTTTTTTATTTCCAACCAATGACTCATTCTAATGTCGTCGTTGTTAAAAAATTCCAAATTTAGTTTATCATACCTATTGTTATTATAACTGTCGATTTGTTAGTTATTATATTGGGCGTACCTTAAAATGTCTTATCAGTGAAAATTTAACGTTTTACAACCTGGTTGGTTGTGGTGTCAGCCATTAAATCACGTCGTGGCAACAAGTTTAGGTCATAAAAATTATAAGTAATTATTGAACACTGCATAAGTCTCTTTGATATTCAACTTCAATCGTTACACATCATCACCAAGTCACCAAGATGTTCATAGCAATACCCGACGAAATGACCTCTTCAATGGTAGAACAACCTGGTATGAATTAATTTTATAAAATTTTATAATCGATTAATAAATAATTAACGTAAATTTGAATTGATTAAATATATTCTTTTTTTTATTTTTATCAATGTAAAGTTATCAATGTAAATTTATTTATTCATTCTAAAATTATTGTGTAATTAGAAATGCTGAAAATTTTGGGTGTCGACGCGTGCATTTTGGAAAATGGAAAGCTTCATAAAACAAAAAAGTATGACATTATGCAACGCGAAACAGGGCTGGTCATTCGACGTGGCCAAGATTTTTATTTAAATCTAACTCTCAATCGTGATTATGATGGAAGTACTGATGAAGTAACACTGGTGTTCAACGTGGAGGGTGAATCAAATCTTTTCAATGTCAATGATAAAACACCAGAAATTTCAATACCGCTGATGGATATTATTAAACCAGGAAAAAGTGCTGCATCATTAGACACAATCAACATTCATTCAATTAAAATCAAGGTAAAAAAAAAGTATATTTCTTATCATGAAAAATGTTGCCACGTTTTAAAATAAATTTTATTTTAAACAGGTATTTTTACCGGCTGATATTTGCATTGCCAAGTACCGTTTGAGTATTGAAACAAATGCAAAAAGTGTTGTATCCAGAGCAGCAAGTTTCAAGATTAACCAGTTGTTTTATGTTATATTCAATCCATGGTGTAGAGGTGAATAATTAACACATGAATTATGTAACTTTGTGTAACATGTTAATTGTGAATTTCCAACTTTTTAATCGTCCATTTTGTTTGTAGATGATGATGTCTTTGTGAGTGATGAAGATCATCGTCAAGAGTACGTTTTGTCTGAGGATGGATTAATTTGGACTGGCAATGCTTACCAAATGGAAGCAAGACCATGGGCTTTTCGTCACTTCAGCAGAGATGTACTTGACTGTGCATTTTATTTGATCAATGCAAAATCAAATATTGATGTTGTTAATAGAACAAGTCCAATACATATATCACGTGCATTATCAGCTCTTGCCAATGCAAATGATTATGATGAAGGAATTTTACTTGGTAGATGGGATGGAAATTATGTAGATGGAAAACATCCTTGTTCATGGGTGGGGTCAAGTGAAATCATTCAAAAATATCACAAAGAAAAAAATTCAATCAAGTATGGACAATGCTGGGTTTATGGTGGTATTTTGGCTACACTTTGTAGAGCTCTTGGAATACCTTCAAGAGTTGTTACCAACTTTGAAAGTGCTCATGACACTAATGGCAATTTGAGAATTGAAAGATGCTTTGATTCACAAGGAAAAGAAATTCAAGATGAAGAATTTACTGGTGACTCTGTTTGGTAAATAAAATATAAAAATAAAACAACAATTTATAATTTTTATTTTCATGTGTGTAATGCTGATGTTATTTTTTATTTACACAGGAATTTCCATGTATGGAATGAAGTCTGGATGAGAAGAATGGACTTGGAAGATGATCGTTATGATGGCTGGCAGGTTATTGATGCTACACCTCAAGAAGAAAGTGGTGATGATGATGGCTACCGGGGTCAATATGCATGTGGACCTGTTCCAGTCTTGGCTGTTAAACTTGGAGACCTGGATGTACCATATGATGGTAAATTTGTATTTGCTGAAGTTAATGCTGACATATACTACTTCAGGAAAAGTAAAACTAATGAAAGAAAAATGTTTGACAGAGTTGATCAACACAGGTAAATTTATAAAATTAAATTAACAATTTTTTATTTAATTTACAATTTTATTTTTATTTTTTATTTAATTGCTACAGAGTTGGACAAAATATTAGTACAAAAGCTGTTGGTTCCTATCAACGAGAAGACATTACTGACTCGTATAAATTTCCAGAAGGTGTGTTGAATTAATAATGATGATTTTTCTTTTTCAATATTAATATTTAAATAATAATTTTTTGTTTTTTTATTATTTTTTAAATTATAGATTCCATTGAAAATCGTGAATCATTCCACAAAGCTCGTACTCATTGCCAAAGTTCTGGCGCAAATGAGATTGATTGCCCTGCAACAAATTTCAACAGCATCAAATTCAATCTAGATGCAACAAAAAATGTTGAAATTGGACAACCAATAAGGTAAATTTTTTACATTTAATTTTAAATAAAAAAAAATAAAATAAATAACATTAAAACCAACAATAAAATTATATAATTTTACAGCATTGTTTTATCAATGAAAAACGAGAGTGACAAAACTCATGATGTGTCAACAAAATTAGTTTTCAACGCCTATCAATATACAGGAAAAAAAATTGATCTTGTTAAGCAAACAAAAGCTGATGTATCTGTCGGACCAAAAGGTTCCCAAATTGTCAACTTGGATATTTCTTGGGATGACTATAAAGATTGCTTGATATCAACATGCATGTTTAAAATAATTTGCTTGTGTTCTGTATCAAAAGAAAATTTTGATTACTTTACTGATTTGAATATCCAATTAATCAAGCCAACAATAAAAATTGATGTAAGCTATACAATATTTTTGATAAATTGAATATTCAAATATAAATGTTAATTTTAATCCTTGAATGTTATTTTATTTGTTTCAGGCTAAAGAGCTTGTTGCTGTTAATGGAAAAATTGAAGCAACAATGAGCTTCACCAATCCATTACCAATTAAATTAACAAATGGTCAATTCCGAATTTTAGCACCAGGTTTAGAAAAAAATTTAAAGATCAAGTTGGACAATATTGTTGAACCAGGTGCTCGTGTAAGCTGTAATTTTACAAGTATCCCCAAGCGCAAAGAAAATTCAACAATTATTGTAAAATTTGAATCAACGGAACTCAATGGAATCGAAGGATTTTTACCAATTAAAGTTGTTAAAAAACTTCCATCTCTTCCTCCAACAATTATTGCTCCAAAACCTGATGATGTTGGTGCATCTGATAAACCAACAGCTGTTGATTTAAAACCCGTTGATGTTGGTGCATCTGATGAACCATCAGTTGTTTATTCAAAACCTGATGATTCTGTCTCAGTTGTCACTGAAGCAACTGTTCATCCAATACCTGGTGAAACTGCTTCAACATCTCGCACTGAAGAATATCAACCAATTCCTTCAACATCTACAGCTCCAACACCAATGGAAGATGTTCATCTGATTGAGGAAATTGAATCGACAAGCGTGGCACCTGACGAACCAAAAAAATCTGAAAAACCTGGTCTATTTGCCAGAATGTTCCAATGTTTCAGCTGCAAAAGCAAAGAATAAAAATGTAAAAATTATAAATTTATAAAATAATCAACAAATAATTGTTAACAAAAATTTATGTAAAAGTTATAAATTTATAAAATGAATGACAAATAATTATTAACAAAAATTTATAAAAATTCATACATGTAAAAAAAAGAAAAAAATATTCTTTATTTTTAAATTTTAATTGTTGTTTTATTTTAAAATTTTATTCAATTTTAATTTAGCAAAATTAAAAGTTTATAAAAATTTGTATGTAATAATGAAATAAATTTTTTTGTTCCCAAATTTTATTTGTTTTCAGAATTTAATTTTGTTATTTATAATTTTTGTCGCATTCTAATGTTGATGTTGTTTAAAAATTTCATTTCGTTGTGGGTTTATTGTTATTATTGCTGTTGATTTGTTAGTTAGTGTGTTAAACATTTCTTGGAATTTTTTATCAGTAAAATTTCAACGTATTTACGACATCTTGGTTGGTTGTCGTGTCCACCATTAAATCTAGTCGACAAGTATAGTCAATCATAAATTGTTGAACACTCCACAAGTCAATTTGACATTCAAGTTTGATTAATCCAAATCATCACCAAGCCATCAAGATGTTTGTTGCAACAGCTGACAAGATTACTTCTTCAATGAAAGACCGACCTGGTAGGAATTAATTGAATTAAATTTTTGTAATTGAATTATCAATAGTTACTGTTAAACTGATCAAGCATTTTATGTTGTTAATTTTCTTGAAAAGAAAATGTAAATTTATTCAATTGTTTAATAAATTATTGCTTATTTAGAAATACTGCATATTTTGAGTGTTGATGGATGCATTGAGGAAAATGGGGTGAATCATCAAACCAAAAACTATGAGATTATGCAACAAGGAACAGGACTGGTCGTTCGACGTGGACAATCATTTTATTTGAATGTAAAATTGAATCGTCATTATAATCCAAGAAGTGATAGTATTAATATGAACCTTAAAATGGAAGTGGAACAGAATATTTATCCAAAAAACAACAAGATACCACAAGTTGTGGTACCACTGTTGAATAATCAACAGCTCCAAACATGCTGGATTGCAACAGTAAATTCTGTTAATGAAAATTCAATAAAAATAAAGGTAACAATTAAAAAAAAACAAATTTAATTTATATATTATTTCACAGATAAATTGCTACGTTTAAAAATAAATTATTTTATATTTTTTAAGGTAAATATACCAACCATTACATGTGTGGGAAAGTACCACATTCAATTTGATACATTCACCAAGACCACTCCACCATCAAATTTTACCATCGATGAATGTTTATACATAATTTTTAATCCATGGTGTCCAGGTATAAAAAAAACATCAATAAGTACTGTGTAATTTTTTGATAAACATTTTGTTTTGTTTGTAGACGACAAGGTCTACTTGAATAACCAAGAACATCGTCAAGAGTACGTGATGGCTGAGGATGGATTAATTTGGACTGGACATGCAAGCCAAATGAAAGCAACACCTTGGTCATTCCGTCAGTTTAACAAAGATGTACTTGATACAGCATTTCATTTGATTAATGTCAAGTCAAATGTTGATGTAGTTGATAGACATGATCCAATATATGTATCACGAGCATTATCTGCTCTTGTAAATGGTGATGATTATGATGAAGGAATTTTACTGGGAAAGTGGGATGGAAATTATGCAGATGGAAAACACCCCCAGTCATGGTTGGGGTCAAATGATATTATTCAAAAATATCTCAAAGAAAAAAAGTCAGTCAAGTATGGACAGTGCTGGGTTTATGCTGGTGTTTTTGCTTCACTTTGTAGAGCTTTGGGAATACCTTGCAGAGTTGTTACCAACTATGAAAGTGCTCATGACACCAATGATAATTTACAAGTTGAGCGATGCTTTGACTATGAAGGAGAAGAAATTTATAATAAAGAATTTAGAGGGCACTCTGTATGGTAAATAAGCAAGATTTTTTAAATAATTTTTTTTCATGTGTGTAATGATGATGTTGATGATTTATTATACAGGAATTTTCATGTTTGGAATGAAATCTGGATGACCAGATACGATTTGTATAATAAAGAATTCCATGGCTGGCAAGTTATTGATACAACACCTCAAGGAGCAAGTACACGAAATAACTCGTACAGATCACAGTATACATGTGGGCCTTTTCCAGTAACAGCTATCAAACTTGGAGAGCTTGATATACCATTCAATGCTGAATTTATTTTTGGTGAAATTAATGCTGATGTGTGTTACTTCAAGAAAAATAATGATAATGATATAAAAATGTTTGACAAAGTAGACCGGCTTAGGTAAATTTTTAAAATTAAATTGTTTATTTAATTTACAATTTTTTTTATGTTTAATTTAATTATTGCAGTGTTGGACAACATATCAGTACAAAAGCTGTTGGTTCTTATAAACGTGAAGATATTACTGACACGTATAAATTTCCAAAAGGTGTGTTAAATTAATTCACATTGATAATATATATTTTTTTTAAATATAAATTCTATATTAACATGAAAAAATAATAATTTCTCTTGTTTATATTTTTTTTTAAATAAAAGGTTCCATTGACAGTCGTAAGTCTATTCACAAATTTCATACTTATTGTGGAGATGTTGGTACAAGAGATGCTGATTGTCCAGCATCTAATTTCAACAACATCACATTCAATTTAGATGCAACAAATTACGTTGTAATTGGACAACCATTTAGGTAAAATTTTTTACATTGGTTTTTTTGAAAAAAAAAAATTACCCGCGAAAAAAATTTGTCATCTTCGCGATCTTTGAAGATCGTCCATAGAAGATCGTTAAAGATGTTACTTTTGTCTTCGACATTCTCCGACGTTCTCCGTCTATCGACAACGACATAATACAATTATTGTACCGTTGGTGATCGTCGGAGACCGTCAGTGGTAGTCTGAAATTTTGATCTTCAACTTTCGGTAATAATATATAACTTTTTTTCTGCATCTTAAACTATCGCTGACGATCTCCAACGACACCTTCACTGATTTCCTATGGACAATTTTCAAAGATCGTCGAAAATGAAAAATTTTTTTCTATTTGTATAATGAAAAATTCCATGGCTGGCAAGCTATTGATGCAACACCTCAAAGAGCAAGTACACGAAATAACTCGTACAGATCGCAATACACATGTGGGCCTTTTCCAGTTACAGCTATCAAACTTGGAAAGCTTGATATACCATTTAATGCTGAATTTATTTTTGGTGAAATTAATGCTAACTGTTATACAATTTTCCAGCATTTTTTTATCCATGAAGAATGATAGTGACCAGACTTATGATGTATCCACTAAAATCATGTGTAATGCTGTTCATTACACAGGAAAAAAAATACATCTTGTCAATGGAATCAAAGCAGATGTCAACCTTGGACCATTAGATGTAAAAACGGTGAAGTTGAATATTTCATGGGCTGACTACCAAGAAAGCTTGAAGTCAACATCTCTATTCAACATAGTTTGTCTGTCATCTGTACCAGCAGAGAACTATGATTATTTTGGAGATTTGAATATTCAACTAATAAAGCCGACAATGAACATCAATGTAAGATACATCATCATTTATAAATTATAGGAAAAAAAAAAATGTAAAATGACTTTTATTATACATATAATTTTATATTTATTTTTCAGGCCAAAGCTCTTGTCTCTGTTAATGAAGGGTATCATATAGCTGCAAACTTCAGGAACCCACTTCCAATCCAGTTGACAAATGCCCAGTTTAGCATTTTGGCTCCTGGTTTGGAAAAAAGCCTGAAGATCAAGCTGGGCAGCCCAGTTGGACCAGGAACTAATGTGACTTGCAACTTTACTTGCACTGCCAGAAAAAAAGAGGAATGTATGGGTATCATTAATTTCCAATCCGATGAGCTCAACGGAGTTCAGGAATTTCTGGCAATAAAAGTAGTTGAAAATGCTCCAACGACTAATGACTCGACATGTGATAAAGTTCAGGGATCATCAGCTATTTTTGGAGCAACTGGTCAACCAACTATGGGTTTATTCAGCAGGTTTTTGCAGCGCATAACATGTAATCTTCTCATTAAAAATAAATAACTAAAAATTATATTTAAACAATTTTATTTTTTTTTTTTATCCTGGCCAGAAAATATTTCTCCGGAGGAAATATTTCTCCGACTTTTTTGAAAAGAAGGCATGGTTGGAGGAGTGACGGAGAATTTTCTCCATCATTTCTCCGACTTTTTTTTACTAAAAATTTACTCCAACTTTTATCTTCTATTTTTTAAACTTTTTTCGAACAAATATTTAAAACTGTACGGACCAAAAAAAAAAAAAAAAAAAATCCGATTATTTGAAATGCGGATAATTTTGGCATTAGATGTCCACCCCGCTGTCTTTTGATTTCATTCTAAAAAAGAGAAAACTGGAAGTTGTTATTTGAGTGAACCGGTTAATCAATATAAGACTGCGTTCTCTCAAACGTAACCGTAAGCACTTCAATTTATTCGCGATCAGAATTATTCGGTGGTTTATTTAACTAATTTAAAAATAATATTAAAAAAATAAACTGTATAAGAGGGTTGACCTGCAGAAGAAGAATCAGAGAACTACAAATGATAAAAAATTATAAAGGTTTAACAAATGTCGGGGTGATCACTTCAAGTTTCTTTTTATATTCGGGTTTATTTTCTTATATTTATTTTTTTTTTATTTTTTTTTCCATCATATATTTTTTTTCACTCTTGCCACTGTCTGATCACCTTGATACAGCCACCGATATCATTGACGACAATTTTGATGCGGCCGATCGTCTTATTGGGAATTTTTTTTTTATTTCTTTTCTTTTTATTTATTTTTTGTTTATGGGAACTGTGGACCCGGTCCTTTATTGGATTTAGTTCTCCTAATGATTTCGTCAATAAGAACCTGCCAACATTCCACACTCCACGTTCTGCATTCGGATTTGGCGATACTCAATATATTACATATTTTTTTTTTTTTTTGTTATTTTTATTTATGGAGACTTTTTATTATTATTATTTTTTTATATTTTTAATCCTTTGGCAAATATTAATTTTTTTTAAATTTATTGACTTATTGGAAAAATTCACTGCATTTATATCACCCAGGTGAAAATATTTTTCCGTCTATTCTCCACCTAGATAATATCCCCACCTTTTCTCCCACTTTTTTCAAACTTTTCTCCGATTTTAATTCGCTTTCCCGCCTCTCTACGAAAATGACCGATGGCGTAGAAACATTTCTCCGCCTCTTTTCTGACGGAAAAAATTGAATTAAACGACAAGTAATTTAGTTGAAAATTATTGCATTAAAAATACGTTCAACAACAATTAAAATATCAACAAATAAATAATATTTAAACAAATACACATAAAAATATAAAAAAAAAAATCTTGCGATAAAATTTGATTATGATAAATAATTAATGTTCAATTATTTATACAACAATAATATTTCATCGTTTATAAATTTTCTATTCCAAAAAACCAATTACCCATCTTCAATTCTAATAATTGCTTTTTTTTTTTTTTTTTAATCAAAAATAAATTATTTTGCCGCTGTGAATAAATTTTGTCGCTGCTTTTTTGAAACTTTATCAATACTTTCCAACTTTATCGACATGTCAACCATTTTAATTTTGATAAACAAAATAACAAATTTAATAAAAACATTATTAACAAATTGTACAATAAACTTTACCAAACATAATTAATTTAAAAAAACGTTGACAATTTATTTTTTTATTTATTAAAGTTAAATTAAAAGTCACAACAAAAGTGCAACGTGTTTACAAACAGTACTAATCCACCCCCTCAAAGTCAACAAACAATTTGACATCATAACCTATAAAAACATATAAATAAATAAACAAGCATCAATTTTATTAAATAAAAATAATAAACTAAAATAATTGTTATTACATAAAAATTATAAACTAATAATACAATTAAAATAAATTAAAATGGCTGGTGAAGTTGTAGTTGATGCACTGCCTTATATTGATCAAGGATATGATGAACCAGGAGTTCGAGAAGCTGTAAGTACAACAACAAACAAAAAAAAAATTACAACAAATATTATAATTAATTAATTTGATAACATGACATAAACATTGATAATTAATATTGTTTTGAATTAATTAACAGGCACTGGCTATGGTTGAGGAAGAAACTCGTCGTTACAGACCAACAAAAAATTATCTAGAACATTTACCTCCACTAAATGTATTGGCATTTGAAACAGATGTTATTAAACATGAATTTGAAAGAATGCAAAATCGTTTACCAATAGAAGTTTTGAGTATGAAAAGATATGAGCTACCACCACCACCACCTGGTAAAATGAATGATTTATCAGCTTGGAGTGAAAGTATTGACAATAGTTCAGCTCAATTAGCCCACCAAGAAACTAGGTAAACAAATTATTTAAATTGACAATTAATTGTGTATATTAATATTATTATTTTTTGTTTATTAGAATTTGTAATTTGGAATTAATGATGGAGTATGGTTGTGAAGCTTGGAAAGCACATCTTGAAGTACTAAATCACATGGTTGGACAAGTACAAAAACAATTACAAATATTAAAAAAACAAATTCAAGAAGTTAATTGGGGAAGAAAATCAATGCAAACACAAGGTGGTGAAAAATTAAGAGCACTTGAAGCACAATGGGTTGGTTTAGTATCAAAAAATTATGAAATTGAACAAGCACTTGTACATCTTGAAGAAGAAATTAATAAATTAAAAGTTCAACGAAGTGAAGATGCTGAAGTTAATGATGTACCTGGAGTTGAACAAGAACCAGGTGTACCAGAAATAAGTGCTAGTGATACAGCATCATCCATGGAAGTTGATGATAATATTGAACAAGTTGCTGATCCTCAAATTAATGACCAAAATTAATTTAAATAATAAATTTATCATCTGATTTTTCAAATTGACTAATCATTTAGTTATTTTTTTCTTTATTTCCTTTCGCTTTTTGAAATAAATTAATTTAATTATCAAAAATTAAATACAATTTTTTAATATTAATTTTTCTTTTTTATTTTATCATTACAAAATTTTCATTTTCAAAAATTAATTTGTCAATTTTTCGGAATACAGTATCCTGATAATGAGCTTCTTATTTTTTGTTTTTTTTTTTTTTTATTATAAAGTTTACAATTTTTTATACCCAAGGTTCAATCCATTCATTTTTTTTTTTTATAATTCGAATTTTTTTTTTTTTTCATACAAAGACAAGGCCTCTTAATAAAAATTGTGTTATTTTTTTTTGATAATATTATCATTTGTTCAATAGTCTGTAAAAAACATTGGAAATTTACAATTATTTAGTATTTTTTTATCTTTTTTTAAATGACTTTATTTTGTGTTAATCCTGTCTGGCAAAAATATTTAATTTTATTTTTATATTATTTAATCATTGTCCAGTTAAAATATTTCCACTAATTATTTTGTTTTTTTTTTTTTTTAATTTTATTATTTTACAATTCTCAGAGCAGTCTATTGGAAAATTTATAAATACAGGAAAACGTGGGGTAAAATGGACAGTCAAATTGAACACTAAACATAAATCAGTACATTTTTTTCTTCTTGTTGATAATTTTTTTCTGTTTCGATTTGAGTCCCATTCAAATATCATTTTTTTTTTTTGTTGAAATACAAATTTTCAAGATGAAAATTGTGAAAAAACTATCAAATAATTTAATAATTATTTTTATATTTATTTTTTACAGTCTTAAATTCAAGAAATTTATTTATTATCAACGTGTCCATTTTACCATACACATAGAAAATATTTTAAATTAAAATACATAATCAGTGCTTGTAAGAAAAACGAAAAAAAAAAAAATAGTATTGCTTTTAATTTACAGAGATAAAATTATATTATTTTTTTTCTTTACTCTGGATATTAATCTCAGTTTTTTGTTTAAATAAATTTTTCAAATTTTTCAATTATTTGTAATGTTTGTTCAGATCTTGTACTATGCTTTGGACAATTACCTAGATTGTTTAATATATCAAAAATATCTACGTTCAGTTCTGGTTATTATTTTAATTATTTATAAATTTATATCATCGATCTTGATAGCCAGACAACGACAAAAAAATTAATGCCAATAAATGCCTAATAATTAATAACAAAATTAAAATGTATAATTTTTTTTTTGTTATTTTTTTTTTCATACTGTTAAGTAACAAATTTCTACAACTATTATTAATTTTTATTATAAACCACAACAAAATTATCTTAATTTATATTTTATAAAAATTAACCACTCACAAACAATTTCTTTTTTTCTAAATTCGATTTTTTTAATTTAAAAAAAAAAACAGTTCTGGTTAATTTAAAAAAAAAAAAATAATATTCGGAAGACACTATTTTTTCTACAAAATTTCAATAATTATTATTAATAAATGACATGTTAAATTATTTTTAAAAAATGCATTATTAAAAAAAGAAAAATAATCTTAAAAAAAAAATTAAATTTGATTCTTTTTTCTTACAATAATTCTCAAGCTAAATTTCTAAATTAAAAAGAAAAAAAAAACTATCAATTGCAGGTCATTATAATTAGTAAGAAAAAAAAAAAAAAAAGAGAAATTAATCAGTGTTGTTAAATGGCATTATAGAAGACTAGCGGTCGGCATAAAAAAAAAATGAATTTACGGAATATTTTACAGAAAAAAAAAATGATTTTTATAAATTTCATTTGCTGGATCTGAACTATCATTATTATAAAATTAAATTTATTATTTTGTTCATCTTAATTATCATAATCATTCTATAAAAAAAAATTGTGTTCAACAATAATTTGATTAAACATTTTTTAAATCATTCAATTGAGTACAATTTTTTTTTCATCGTTCAAGAACATACTGAATCATTTTAATTGTCGAAATGAGGCATTAAAAAACAATAATAATAACGACTTTTATTGACAGATATAATTTTAGTAGTTTAAAAATTAAACTACTTAATTTTCTGAGCAAAAAAAAAATGTAATTTGACAAAAAAAATTAGCATGAAATTTATATTTTGTCAATAAAAATCGTAATGTAATTTTATGATTTAAAAAAAAAAGAAAAAGAAAATCTATTATACAATCTGTACACCTCATTTTGTCTATCACACCCGGCATAGTTTTTGTTGTTTTTTTAATTTCCTTACAGTCGCACACAATTAAAAATAAACAATGATAAAACTGTTAGAAATTTTGTTGACGTTTTCTCTTAGTATTCATGGCATCAACAATTGGCTGTCTTTTAATTTGATACCTTCTGCGTAGCTCATCAATTTCACGTTCCATTTCTGAATCAAGAGTTGACATACGTTGTTGTAATTCTTCATAAGATAAAAATTTAAGCTGTAACAAAAAAATGATAATAAAATTATAAAATAAGGTAAAATAAATAATTGATAAATTACTTACAAAATCAAAATCACGTTCAGAAAATGTATTTTGAAATTTCGATATATTATTATGAATTGGTTCTGGCACTGGATGAGATATTTGACTGAGTTGAAGTTGAAGATGACTTTGGAACCTTTGTGCTTCATTTGGTATTGGAAGTTCAATTTTTTTTTCAACTTCTGGATTATGTAAAACTTGTCCATTGCCCTTTAATCATTAAAAATAAATTATCTCATTTGTATTTAACTTTAAATATTATAATTCAATAAAAAAAAAGATAATAATTTACCTTGACAATTTCTGGAGTTTCTTTTTTATCAAAATGATCAAGAAAAAGTGGTCTATATTTTTTACCTGGTTCAACAGAGCCAGTATTATGCCCTTGAATTAAATAGAAAAAAAACAATACAATTATAAAATTGCTGATAATAATTTTTAATTAATTAATTTATAATTAAAAACTTTTTACTAACTTTTCATTGTTGCTTCTGTATCAGTGTCACTATTGATAACCATTGTTCCTAAATCAAGCATACCTGAAACAAGTGTACCAGTATCAGCAAGATCACCAGGTACAAGAGTTCCACAATCAGGAAGTGGTTTCATTGTTCCACTGCAATCATCATCATCCTGTTGAATTAAATAATTAAAATTAATAATAAATTATTAATAATATATTGACAAATAAACAAGTAAATAATTTACCGAATCATCAGCATTATTTTGTCCTTTAATTGCAACATTATTTATAACATGTGTTCTATGTGAAATTTGTTTTTCTCTAATTTCATGAGTCTCTGCAATCATTTGACTTAATATATTTGGTTGTTTAGCAACACCAATAAATTCATGAAGTAATAAATCCGAAGCTGATGCACGTTCTTCTGGATTTTTAACTAAACAATTACTAACAAAATCAATAAATTCTGGACTCCATTGATCTGGTTCACGAAAGCTTGGTGGTGGTTTTGTTGGTATCATAAAAATTGCTCTCATTGGATGTATATCACCATATGGTGGTTTACCCTCAGCCATTTCAAGTGCTGTTATACCAAGTGACCAAATATCAGCAACACAATCATATCCAATTTCTTGTATCACTTCTGGTGCCATCCAAAATGGTGTACCAATAACAGTATTTCTTTTAGCCATTGTATCCTAATTAAATAAATTAAAAATTATTTTTAAAAAGTCATTTGAATTATTAATTATAAATATACTATTTTATTATTCATTTAAAAAATAATTTTTAGTAATAATTAAAACTTACAGTAAGTTGTCCAGCAACACCGAAGTCAGCAAGTTTAGCATGTCCCTCGTTGTTCAATAAAATATTACCAGCTTTAATATCTCTATGTATTTTACGTCTCAAATGAAGATACTCAAGACCTTTTAATGTATCAGAAAGTATTGTGGCTATTTCATCCTCTGATAATGTTTTTTTACGCAATCTCATTATGTCACTTACTGATCCTGCTCCACAGTATTCCATAACAATCTAAATAAAAATATTAATTCATTAATTTGCTTATCATTTAAAAACAAATGAACTATTTAATTTGTATTAATTTGGATAAACAAATCTTGCAGATTTTAAATTACTAAATTTAATTAATTTATTTATTTATAATTTAAAAGTCAAATTAATTAGCTATTCAATAATTTGAATGATAAAAAAATTGTGAAATGTTAAATAATTCAATTCAACTTGTTAATTGATTTATAATTTAAAAAATAAAATAATTACTTTACATTAATTCAAATTAATATATTGATAAAACGATATATTTATTTACCCATAGATCTGTATTTTTAAAATAACTTCCATAATATTTAACAACATATGGTGAATCACATTGCTGCATTATTGATATCTCCTTGATAATTTCTTGTAGATCAGTATCAACTGGTACTTGTTTAATAGCAAGTACCTGTCCACTTTCTTTGTGTAATGCTTTATACACAGATCCATATGATCTAATCAAAAAAACAAAATTAAATTAATCATTTATCTTTTCATCAAACTTGATTTATATAAATTAATTTGATCTATGATTTATTACCCTTCTCCAAGTTTACAAATAATGTCAAAAACTTCTTCTGGTTGGCGAGTCAAACTTTCCTCAGATAACTTTTTAAGCTCACTATTTAAAAATAAACATAGAACATTAAAATATATAAATATTTCAATACGACAAATAGCCTAAATTTGTTTGTCAAAAATATAAAGTTAAATTTATTATTGTTAAAATAATTTTTAATTTATTTTTTTGATTGTTTATTTGTTTTTTTAATCATCATTAAATTGTTATTTATTTTTATTTCAATGTTATTGTTTTTCGATAACAAAGGTTAACAACAAATAAAAAAAACAATCAAATTCAAAGATTAATAATAATAATAATAATAAAATCCATAAAATTAAAAAGTTATTCAACTGTATATTAATTAATGTGTGGTAAATAAATAAACGTGTTTCATGACATTTCAATGAAAACATAAATAACATACCTTTTAGAAGACATTTTTTTATTATTTTAATTTTTTTTTTTAACTCTTGTAATGTCAGTGATGATTACACTCGATTGAATGTAAAAGAAAAAATATAACAATGAACAAAATATTTTTAAATAAAAAAATAAATAAAAATTTATATCAAATTAATTGCACTCTACACCATTGGTAAAATCATAATCAGTATTTTGATAATACAATGTTACATTGTTTTTTTATTAAAATATTTTGACATGTAAATATTGGTTTTGCTAAATTATTTATATCTTGTAACCAAAAAAAAAAATTAAAAACATTGACTCTGATCGGGTTCCATTGTAGATGGCAGAGTTTTACGCTTTTTTTTTTTTTATTTATGACGTCAACAAAAAGACGAATCACTTTTTTTTTTTTTTTATATGAGTTTGAATGCGTGCGCATTAATTTTTAAAAAAAACGAATAAACATTTTGTTTATAAATTTTTTTTTATTATGAAAATTATTAATAAATAGTTACAAGTAAAAAAAAAAAAAAAAAAAAAATGAATAATAATATAAAAATATTTTTCAATCTATATTTTTATTGGCGATAGTATTTAATAGTCGGTTATCACAAAAATTTGTCAAATATTTAATTTTTTTTTTTGTTGAACACATAATTTTGATATATGGTGATTCATATTTGTTCTGATCAATTATGGAAGAAACAATTGAAAGCAAGGGTTGTTTTCGATTTTTGGATATTTCTGCTGCTGCTTTTTTGATAAATTCATACTTTGATTTTATACTTGTATTCGGAACTATAAGCATCTTTATGTTTGGTGAATTTTCAAGAACTTTCATGGCTAAATCATCAGTAATTTTATTGCTGCGTGGTAACATTAATTTAATCAAGTTTTTGAGCAATTTAATTGATGAAGAATCAATGCTGTCATTAACGCCGAAAAAACAAAGATGTGTTAAATTATTTATCTTTGAAATGGCTACTACACCATCGTTAGTTATCCATTCACATTTTATCGAGAGCTTTGTTAATTGCTTCATGGTATTGGCAATAGTATACAAACTATCATCTGAAACTCTGTATTTCAACAAATTCAATCTAGTTATACTCATAACTGATCCAAACTCATTTGGCTTAATGACATTTTTGTCTAAGGAACGATCATAGTAAGAACATTCTAGTGTGCGATTTTTTTTCAGATACTCTTCTAACTCTGGGTACATTTTTATACCACCAAATTCAAACCTTTTTAGAGCCTTCATTCGTTTAAGCACCTGCAGAAGAAATTATTTATAAGTATATGTAAAAAATTTAAAAAATATTTTTGATTTTTTTATTGTAAGATTTAAAGTTCAACTCACCCTGAGGGTGACCCCCGGAAATGTACAAAATTGATAATTTGTACGATATTTACGGGGTACCTCATCTTGCCAATTGAACAGAGTCAGGTCAGTCAATGTATTAGCAAGTGGTAACAGTGCAGTGATTAAATGATGAATCCTTTTGTACTGTGGCATATGATATTGAAATATAACTGCTAATACTTTAAGCTTAGATAAAGGTGAAAATGCATCAGCCGTTATAACTTCGACATTATCAGGGCTGAATCTCAATCGAAGTTTCACGAGGTTTGGACAATATTCATTAATAACTGGCATTATGTCATTATGAACATAAGCTGTCAAGTCTAATTGTCTTAAATAACAACCACATTTATTAAGCAATGATTTTAAAGAGCTTAATTTTCTAACTCTTGTTGGAGATTTTTTCAAACAACTTGGACACTTATTATTGTATTCCCAGTGAGTGAATTGAAGTTTTTTGACATTACCCCAAGAATAATCAAGGACTCGATTCCATTTTTGACATACTAAAAAAATAAATAAAGTATACAAATATATTAATTATCATAATTAAATTATTTTTTTAAATATAGTTAATTGATATTTTTATTATCACATACCCAATGCAATTTGAGGTCTTTCCCATACTGGCACATACATGAATATTTCAGCCAGGCAATCATCATTAACTAAGTCAATTATTGAATGATCATGATGCTCATAGTATATCTAAAAAATAATAATAAATATTTATATTTTACAACAATAATTTAATAATTAATCTACAAGCATGTTTTTATTGCAGTTATATTTTAGACTAACCTCATTACTCTTTTTGTTAGAAGAATGTGTTGACATTTTACTTGTAACCCTATATTTTTAACAAAAAAGGTTTTTCGGCTCTAATTTACTTTATTATTATTTAATAATGAATATAATTAAATAAATATAATTAAATACTTATATTTTGACTTGTCACACATTATCACCACATAATACACGATGAAAAAATGTAAACAAAAATAAGTAATAACACGTGGCTGTCGGAGCACAAGCGCTATTACCGGCAAAAAAAGGTACTGACTCCATTCCACCACATTCCTCCATGATGCGTGCGCATTAATTAAAAAGAAAAAATAAATGAACATTTTGTTTATAAATTTTTTTTATTATGAAAATAATTAATCAATTGTTACAAGTTAAAAAAAAAAAAAAATAATAATATATAAAAATTTTTCAATCTATGATATTATAGTATTTAATAGTCGGTTATCACTAAAATTTGTCAAATATCTAATCATTTTTGTTAAACAAATAATTTCGAAATATGGCGATTCATATTGTTTTTTACGTTTTTTATCAATTTTGAAAGAAACAGCTAAAAGCAAGCGTTGTTTTCGATTTCTTAATATTTCTGCTGCTTTTTTTATAAATTCAACAGTTACACTTGTATTTGGAACTAAAAGCATCTCCATCTTTGGTGAATTTTCGAGAACTTTTATGGCTAAATCATCAGTAATTTTATTGCTGCGTAGTAACATTAACTTATTCAAGTTTTTGAGCAATTTAATTGATGAAGAATCAATGCTGTCATTAACGCCGAAAAAACAAAGATGTGTTAAATTATTCATCTTTGAAATGGCTACTACACCATCATTAGTTATCCATTCACAATTTATCTTGAGCTTTGTTAATTGCTTCATGGTATTGGCAATAGTATACAAACTATCATCTGAAACTTTGTATTTTAACAAACTCAATGTAGTTATATTCATAACTGACCCAAACTCATTTGGCTTAATGACATTTTTGTTTAAGGAACGATCATAGTCAGAACATTCTATTGTGTGATTATTTCTCAGATACTTTTCTAACTCTGGGTACGCTTTTATACCACCAAATTCAAATCTTTTCAGATTCTTTAGTCGACAAAACACCTGCAGAATAAATTATTTATAAGTATATGTAAAAAATAAAAATAATATTTTTTTGTAATAGATATAAAGTTTAGCTTACATATTCGGTGAGCGTCGAAAATCTACAGAATCTATTAAATTTAGGATCTATACAGGATACCTCATCTTGCCAATTGAACAGAGTCAGATCAGTCAATGTTTTAGCAAGGGATAACAATGCAGTGAATAAATAATGAACCCTATAGTTCTGTGTCCAGTCATATTGAAATATAACTGTTAATACTTTAAGCTTAGATAGACGTGAAAATACCTCCATCGTTATATCTTCGACCTTATCAGGGTTGAATCTTAATCTAAGTTTCACAAGGTTTGGGCAATATTCATTAATAACTCGCACTATGTCACTATGACCATATGCTGTCAAGTCTAATTGTGTTAAATAACGGCCACATTTATTAAGCAATGATTTTAAAAAGCTTAATTTTCTATCTTTTGTTGGATATTTTATCAAACAATTTGGATACTCATTGTATTCCCAGTGAGTTAGTTGAAGTTTTTTGACATTACTCCAAGAATAATCAAGGGCTCTTTTCCATTTTTGACATACTAAAAATAAATAAATTATACAAATATATTAATTATCATAATCAAATTATTTTATTAATCAATTAATTGATATTGTACTTATCACATACCCGATGCAATTTTAGGTCTTTCACATGCTGGCACATACATGAATATTTCAGCCAGACAATCATCATCAACAAAGTCAATTATTGAATAATCATGATGCTCATAGTATATCTAAAAAATAATAATGAATATTTATATTTTACAACAATAATTTAATAATTAATCTACAAGCATGTTTTTATTGCAGTTATATATTTTAGACAAACCTCATTATTCTTTTTGTTAGAAGAACGTGTTGACATTTTATTTGTAATTTTATATTTTTTACAAAAAAGGTCTTCCGACTCTAATTTACGTTTTTTTCTTAACTCTCTCATATTTAATAATAATAAAATTTGTTATTAAAATGTCTGATTTAACTCAATAAAACCAGGAAAATCAGCAAATCAGTAACTATAAAAATACGATCAAGTACGTATAAAAATAAATTTAATTAATTTATTATATTATTATCGTAGTTTAAATCGTCGCATTAATTATTAAATAATTATATTTTGACTTGTCAGTTGTCACATTATCACCACATAATACACGTTTTTTTTTTCATGAAAAAAAATGTAAACAAAAATAACACGTGACACGAAACCGCCGGAGCACAAGCGTCATCACCGGCAAAAAAAGGTACTGACTTCATTCCTATTTACACTGCGTGCGCATTAATTTTTTAAAATAATTAAAAAAATAAAATTGTTTAATTATTTACAAGTGTGTTTTTTAAATAAAATGATTATTTATTTATAATTTTTTAAATAAGAATTTTCAGCTTATTTGATGGTGGCAGATCGAACTGAAAATTGAAAAAGCAAATTTGGCGGGTAATGTCGATAAACAGACGCCTGAACTACCTATTTACATATTACTCAAATGTTACTCAATATTAAAATTACTTGAATTAATTTATTTGTTTTTCTTTTTTATTTTCTCTCTCTAAATTGTCTTATCTGGGGGTTCCCTGTATTTTATCTTTTGTTCTTACAGCCGGTTTTTTCGTCCAACATTATTTACAGTTATCACTAAAATAAGGTTTAAGCCAGTTTAAGGGAGTTCGAAAAACACTCGATTATCTTTAACTTTTTTTGAAATTTTCAGAGTAGGTTTATGAAATAGTTATCTATCTTATGCCAAAATTTCAGAAGTCTATCCCCGCTAGTAAAATAGTTATTAATATTTAAAGTCAACAACTTTTAGCGTGTACGTTTACGGGAAAGTCGAAAAATGTTTAAAAAAAACAACATATATCAAATTTTTGCCGTGTTCTTGTCTTCACACCTAAATAAAAAACTATCTGTATGAAACTTTAAAATCTTAAAATAATTATAGAAAAAAAAAAAATTCAAGTTCCCGGCTAGAAAGTTGAACAATCATTGTTTTTTTTAAAAAAAAGTCAAAAGTGAGGAGAGGTAACAAAAATCACACAATTATTATTATTGAAAAAGTTATATTTTATAATTTGTACTATAATACTATATTTCTTGTTTATTCTTGTCAACGTTCAATCATTTATTAAATACCTGGACGTCAATAACGGATTTACATAAATTACAAGTAAAATATATAATAAATGTATAATAAATGAATAAATAATATAATTAAATTGAATTAAATTATAAAATTATTTTCTAGATAAGAAATGCTCGTGTTGATGATGTTTGTAAGGTACTCCGTCGTGGTGAAAGAGTCTGGTGTAAAATTGTTTATCTTGATTATAACGACAATGAAATTGGATTATCAATGAAACTTGTTGATCAACGTAATGGAACTGATTTGGATCCAAGAGGAGTTAATTATCACAGATATGAAGATGAAATGGTGGAAATGGATAACATTACTACTGGTTTTTCAAATTTTATTGAAGATGTATCCAAATTTGGCAATGTCAACAATGAAGACTTTATCAAGATGTTAATGTTAAGAGCTGCAAAACAACGCATACCATAAATAAACATTTTGTTTTATTTTATTTCAAAAATTGTATTCTCCATAAGAGCCCATGTTACATATTAAAAAACATGAATAAAAAAAAATTAACATAATAAATTTTATCATCACAAAATTATTTTTATTAAATTAAATAATTTATAATTATTGTAATTAAAAATTATAACCAAATTGAAAGATGCAATCATGCAATTGCATGCAATGCTGGATTTGAAAGAGAGAGAGAGAGAAAAAAAAAATTGAGAAGGTCTCTTATTGGTTGGTTTTTTAAGACTCCATATTGGATTATTGTTGTTATTATTATATGTCCATCAGACATCAACATTGGAAAATCCATTGGTATTATTTGGTATTATTTGGTATGTACAATAAATATTTTTACATTTATTTATTTATGTTAATTTATTTATAATTATGTCTTATTTACATAGCTTGCTTTATTAGATTTTATTTAATCATAATTACCTACATTTTTTTTTTACTTAAAAAAATATATTGATAGCCACGTTGTTTTATTTTTGTTTTGAGGTTATTTTTTATTTTGTGTGAATAAAATTTAATTGTAAAGTTACAAAGAAACAGAGGAATAATTATTGATTTGAGGGAAATGATTGTTGAGATTGTTGTAAAACTAGAAAATAATTGTTAGAAAATTTATTTGTTTGTTTATGATTTGTTGTCTAATTGTTGTTGTTTATTTTGCTTTCAGTAACTGAGAAAGAGGATAATTAATTATAGATTTGTTGGCATAAAATAATTAATAATGCCACAAAATGAGTATATTGAGCGTCATAGAAAGCTCTATGGACGTAGACCAGATTATGAAGAAAGAAAACGTAAACGTGAAGCTCGTGAACCTCATAGAAGAGCAGCACAAGCACGTAATCTACGTGGTATTAAAGCAAAGATATTTAATAAAGAAAGAAGAAATGAAAAAATACAAATGAAAAAGAAAATAAAAGCACATGAACAGAAAAAAGTTAAAGAAACAACAGAACCAATTCAAGATGGTGCATTACCAGCATATTTACTTGATCGTGGTATCACAAATCGTACAAAAGTATTGTCAAATATGATTAAACAAAAAAGAAAAGAAAAAGCTGGTAAATGGGATGTACCAATACCAAAAGTTAAAGCACAATCAGAAGCTGATGTATTTAAAGTTGTTAAAACTGGTAAATCAAATAGAAAAGCATGGAAAAGAATGGTAACAAAAGTTACATTTGTTGGTGAAAATTTCACAAGAAAACCACCAAAGTTTGAAAGATTTATCAGGCCAATGGCACTACGTTTTAAGAAGGCTCATGTTACTCATCCAGAGCTTAAAGCAACATTTCAATTGCCAATTATTGGAGTTAAAAAAAATCCAAGCTCAGCAATGTACACAACACTTGGTGTTATCACTAAGGGAACTGTAATTGAAGTTAATATTTCGGAATTGGGTCTTGTTACACAATCTGGAAAAGTTGTATGGGGAAAATATGCACAAGTTACAAATAATCCAGAAAATGATGGTTGCATAAATGCTGTCCTTTTAGTCTAGATCTTCAACTATCAATTTAAAAAAAAAAAAAAGAACCCATTAGGAATAACATATTGTATTATAATTAATTTTATAAATAAACAAAAGAAAAAAAATATTAAATTAATTGTTTGACTTGTTTGATTTTTTTTTTTTTTTAATTTATCCTGCAATATTTACTAAAAAATATTATTGTTTATTGTAAATGACATTTAGTGCTTGTTTGTTTTGATTTTATAGATCAATAATTTAGAATGAAGGTGTTCACTGCCAAGACGATTATTGTTGGAGTCTAGGCATCTGATACAATTTGTGATGATGATGACAAACAAGATAAGAAAAATTACTCCAAAAAAATAATAACCAACACCAGAAAAAGATGAAACTTGCTGTCCTCAAATTTAACAAGTTATTCTATGATTAATATATCTGTTAAAAAAATAAACAAACGAATAACAATAATAATAGATTAAAACCTTTCATATAATTTTTAAAATTTGCTTTTTTATTTTTTTTTTTAAATCAATTTTTAAAAATATATTTGTGCATAATGGATTATTGTTAATTAATTTTTAACAGCAGCTGGTCTTGGTGGTCCTCTTCCAAAATTACGAACTGGTGGTGTTCTGATACGACGATCAGTTGCTGATCTGTTACGTACAACCTTGGAGTGAATTGCACATGATACACAGTAATGTAATTTAGCATACAATTTTGGTAATTGATAGCTTTCATATACACTAGCCTCGTTGATATCACGAACAGCAGCAGCTTCAACAATATTACGAATGACAAATTTGTTGATTGCTTTGTCCTTTGGAACACAACGTGCACAATTTGTACATCTTACTGGATTAACATGACCACGGCCATGCTTTGACCTTCCTCCATTTCTGCGTTTTTTAGTCTATAAAATAAATAAATAAATAAATAAATTGATACATTTGAGGTTAGATTTCATTGATCATCATTTTATTCACGATATTTACTCAAAAAATTCACAAGAACTGAATTTTAAAATAAATTAAATAATTTTCTATGTAAATCAACAATTTATCATATTAAAATTAATTAATATTTGTTAATAAACTTACCATTGTTTCACGTGTTAATAAGTGTCAATGGCTATTCAAAAAAGAAGGAAAAAAAATTCCAAACGAACTGACGTTCACTGACGTTGAAGATTATCGAAATATATCTCGACTGATCTCGACAATGAGAGAAAAAAATGTATCGATATTAAGCCATTGGCTATGTTCACACAATACTTGTCAAATTCAGAAAAAAAAAAATAAACATAAAAAAATATTTAAAAATTCTACTAATCAATTATTATTAAATTTTATCATGAAAAAATGTAACTTCATAAATTAAAAACCATCATAAAAAAATTTTTATTCGCCAATTAATTTGCCAAACAGATGACTTTTGATGAGACATGCGAAAAAACTTGATCAGCTTTTCAATTGGCTGGTTTTTTCCCTCTACAATAATTGATCATACTATTGTTATTATTGTTATAAATTTATCCGTCTTTAATGATGACAATAAGAGAGTGGGATTCGCGAATTGTGTTACAAATAAAACAGTCATTCAGTAAAAGTTAAAAGTCAGTATTCCCGCGCCGGTTGTTGAACAATTACTGTTACTCCTCAAGTCCTCATCAAGATCTTTAAATAATAATTGTAATGATAACAAATTAATTGCACTAATTAAATTGATAATTTGAAAATTAAAAAATAATTTAACACACCAACACAATGGGTGACAGCAAAATTGGTATGTTGACCTAATTTTTATTTTTCAATAAAATCTTCTTTTTTTATTTCAACAATTAATTAATTAATTTCAATAATAGAAATACTCCAAATCATGTGACACATGTCGATTATAGTGAGTATGTTTACTCATCATAATCGACCTTTGAAAATTTTTTTATCAATCAATGTCATGATTCAGGTGACTCATCATTACATATTTATTTTTTTTATCTCTTTTATGAGATTTTTTTTATTTTTTAATATTTTTTTTAGTCATTGTTTATTTATAGATATGAGATGAATATATTTTGCCATATAAAAACAATTGAATTGAGTAAAAAACAAAAAAAAATAAATTTTACATTTTTATTTAATTAACAATTAATTTATTGGATTAATTAAAAATTAAAAAATTATTTTTATTTAATTAAAACAATTGTATTTATTTATTTGAGTTAATAATTGTTTTTTTTGTTTTTTAAAAAAAACAGATCATATTGTGATGACACCAAAATGTAAAACAGCAACATCAACAACACTAATAATCGAACGTCAAGCTCTAAATCCTCCAAGTGAAAAAATCAATGAACAAGACGTTCACATTGCTGGTGGTGATCACAAGGGTATTGTCATAAATAAACATGCACTTTCAGGTACGGCTTTAAGCCTATTTATTTTATATCAAATTACAATTAATCCTTTTATAAATTGGTTTACAACAATTCGCTTTTTTTTTCTTTTTTATTTTTTTTACAAGTTTCTTTTATTTATTTCATCAACTTGATATTTATTATTTGTTATTTATTTAATTTCACTAGATACTAATGGAGTATCCAGACCGGCACATTTGTGTCTTGAATTCCGTGTTTTTCTTGTCAGTGCACAAACTAAAAAACACACTCAAGAATCAAGAGTTTTAAGATTTTGGTTTATTAATTCATTACCTGATGCTGAACAACCAAGTGTTGCACAAGAATTTTTTCGTGAATTAGTTAGTCCACAAGAATTTCCAAGGGGTAATTTATTTTTATAAATTATTTTGATCATTTATTTATTTTTCTAATAACAACACTTTTTTAAAACGTAAAACATCTGTTTTTTTTCTTTGATGTATTTTTATTTATTTGAAATTATAAATTATTTTCATACAGATTATGTTGGTTTTATTAAAAAAATCATGAAGCTAATGCAACAAAAATATCCAAGTATTAAAAAGCTAGAAGTTGAATTGAAACAATTGCAAGAGCCAATAACACTACCAACAAGACCATGTAAGTACACTGTAATTTATCATGTTGAATTGTTAATTTATCATCCGGTACTTTTTTTTTTTTTTTTTGTCAATGTCATGTGTGAGGAGGGGCATTCAAATGACAATTAAATTAGCATTATTGATACAAGTGGCTTGTCATTGTTGTTACTATATAAATCAAATATTTAGTTTATATTTTAATATAATTATCAATTTACTTTTAATTAAATCAATCAACCATTTTTTATATATTAAATTACTTTTTTTTTTTTTTGAAATATTATTCACAGCTCAAACTGGCAACTGTCTATTCACTCTTCCTCGGTCTAAGAAAAGTGTTCGGATATCAGGTTCGATTTAGAAACCAAAAAAAAAAAAAAAAAACATCAAAAATTTTATTTAAAACAAAAAAATTATCCAATTTTGCTATTTGAATTTTTTTTTTTCTATTTTACTATGTTTTCATTTGAATTTTTTTTTTATCTACAAGTTTAATCCCTTTTTTTTTTTTTCGATAATAAAATTGTTTTATTTTTAGATAACAGCATTTTTTTTTTTATCGATTAAACATACAGACTTCTTTTTAGTAAATTGATTCAATAAAATTTTTTGCATGAAATTAAAATATTTAGATAACGCACATTAAAATTTATTTCTTAGAAATATTTATATAGATGATAATTATAAAATATAATTTATCTTTTACAATTCAAACAAAGTCTGTGTAACCATAACAATATTGATTTTAACAAAATTTTGCCTGAATTTGTGTTTTTTATTATTTAAATAATTGATCGTATGACACACTGACCTTTTTTTAAATTTGCAGACACGATAGGCAATTTAATATTGAAAGCAAAAATAAAAAAAAACTTTCACTTATTCTATAAATATATATTATCCACTTTTTAAAATAATTAATAATTTTATTTGAATATTAGTTCATTATTAATCATTAGTGTATATATTTCATTTGAATTATTTATTAATTTAATTATTATTTTTAGTATCAACTGATGAAACAATAATGGGACAAACAATTGATCTGAGTTTAGAAAAAGTTTTGGAAATAATTGAATCAGCTTATCCAAATCCAATCACAGTGATGGACATTGCCAAGTATGATAAATAAAATTTCTATTAATATTTTTATATACCTACTTTCAATTTCATTTTTATATTAAAACTTTTTTTTTTTTTAAGACAATATAACTGGGAGCCAAATGCAGTAACAGCAATAATGACTGAGCTGCAAAAAAAAGGAGTTGTTAAAGCAATGGAACATGGAGCATTCACTCGTGTTGCTCATCAAGACACTCAAATACAAGTAAGATTTTTTTTAAATAAAAAATTAATATAACATTATGTTTAATTTACTATTTCAGGTAACAATTGATTTACTTCCTTATTTGTTATTTATTTATTTAATTTTTATTATAATTTATTCTTTTTTTTTTGTTTTTGTTAAAAGGTTGTGAAACAAATGCCAACAATGGCAAGTGCCAAACAACCAACAATAGCTATTATAACAGCTCAATATTGCGAAAAACTTGCTGTTGATTCGATGATTGAAAATAAGGAAACATTTGTTCGTTACACAACTGTTGGTAAGAAATTAATTTTTTATTTTATAATTTTTGTCTTTTAAACGCTTTGATATTTGATATTTATTTATTTTTTAACAACTTATTTTAAGATTATACAAGTAATTTTATTGAATTGTTATTTTTTAAAAGAAATTTAATTTGAAAAGTAATTTTTATCTTTGTCATTGGAGATAATAACAATTAGATGTTTAAAAATTAAACGGTGAATTAACATTTAAATTTTTAAACAATTTGAAACGTAAAATTCGTAAGGTTATTTGTCTCAATCATCAATAATTGATTTGATAATTGAATGATCAATTGATAAATAAATATTTCAAGAAAATATTTATAAGTATTTCGATAAAATACTTATAGCATCGTCGAAATTTTATAACAATATGTTAACAATTAAGTATTAATTTTAAAAAACGCATGAAAAAATATGCATGATAATTGACAATAATAAATTTAGGTACAGCAAGTCCACATGATACAATTGATGGTGTACCAAAAGTCATTTGCCGATTTGGTAAAGTAGTCAATAATATAAATTGTTTAATTTACATGTATGTTGTCCACAATATGATTATTTTTTAAATAATCACATTCATGGCTTACCAAATGCTTTATTCCAATTTTTTTTTTTTCATTTATTAAATCAGCAATATTTGCAGGATCAAGGTGTCACTGCAATTCATCAAACAAAAACAAAAAAATACTCATTTGTCACAATAAACTTATTGTCCATCACAAAAATTATAAATAATATAAACAAAAATATTTTTTTTCTATTTAAAATCATCACGTTCATTTAAAAAATAAACAAGCAAGCAAAAAAAAAAGAAAATAAATCATCGATTACACAGCTATACATTTGTACATGCACAATCTGGGAAAAAAGAAAAATAAATATTACATGTTTGTTGAATAAATATTTATTAATATAAAAATTAAATAATAATAAATTGTTTACAGGTGAATCAAATGTATATACTCTTGGAAATATGGGTGCTCATCGAATAGTTTGTACAAAACTTCCGACAATTGGACACACGAGAGAAGCTATGACAGCTGCCGGAAATACAACGACACGTCTTCTAGGTAATCACATTTTATTTAAATTAAAAAAATATATGTATATAAAGTTATTCATTTATGTTTTTAAAATTACAACAGGTACATTTCAAAAAGTTGATTTTGTATTTCTGGTTGGTGTTGGAGGTGGAGTACCACATTATACTGATTACAATAAACACGTTAGACTTGGTGATGTTGTTGTGTCTCATCCAGCTCCAACAAACAATAAATATGTGTATATTTATTGTGAAGGTGCTAAAGTTAATGAAAATAATGAATATCATTTTGAAACCAAAGAATATTGTCCATCAAATTTAGGACTACAAGATATTGCTGTTAATTTAAATAAACAATCAATTGATAATAATTCAATACCACCATGGAAAAATTATTTAAAAGAAGGATATGAAAATCTTGAAAATTTACAATCAGAACATGATTTTAAACAGCCGTCAATTGATTCTGATAAATTATATATGACAATTGGAGAAAGAGATGTTATTGAAGTTGCACATCCAATTGAGCCAAATGATACACCAAATAAACGTGTTATTGGTTGTCCAAAAATTCATCTTGCTCCAATAGCATCAGGCAGAAAAATATCACGTGATGATCAAGTTAGACAAAAGTTTTCAACGAGATTTGGATGTTTAGCATTTGATGGTGAAATGGATGCTGTTGTTGAGAGTGTACTTGGTAATTGTCGTGATAGTTTTACTGTTGTACGTGGTATTGCTGATTATAAAGATGGTTCTAGAGGAAAAGAATGGCAACCTTATGCTTCACTTGCTGCTGCAAGTGTTGTTAAATCAATTATTTGTGCTATGGATCCACCAACAAATGTTTAAATTAATTTTATTATTTTAAATACAAAGCCAACAAAAAAAGTAAGTCATAGATTTTATTAATAATAGACTATTTATGTCGACAAATAAATTTAATAACACAGAGTATACGAAAAAATAATAACTGTTTTAAATTGAAATATAAATATTTATAAAATATAAAAATTATATTTACCAGTGTGTTCAAAATAATAAAATTATACTGCCATAATATTTGCAAAAATATCCGCACTAAATTAGAAAGTTTATTAAAATTATATTTACCAAAATAAAATATTTAAAAAATTTTAATCTTGAAACACAGGGTAACCTGATGATGAAAAAAAAATTTAAATTCTTGGTGTTTGAAACACAATATTGTTCTATAGTCATATCCAAGTTGACTTGGATAAAAAAATAATTGCATAATATATTAAATATATATTAGATTTAAAAATAAAACACAAATAAAAAATAAACAGAGACAAAAGTCTAGTGTTTTTAGTCATGGTAGAAATTTAATTATTTATTTATAAATTTATGTATTATTTAAAAGAAATAATAGCTACCAAAAAAAAAACAAATATAAAAGAACAATAAAAGTAAATCAAAAAATAGTATTAAGTGTACTAAAAAAAAATTTCGATTTTGTTTAATTTTTTGCTCATCGAAAAATAGATTCAGATTTACTATTACAAATTAGTGGTTTTTTTAAAGTGTCAATTTTATCAACAATTCATTAAATAATTAGCTCCATTTAAATATAAATTTACAAAATAATAAATTACTTGTTGCATCGTTACAATTAAAATAATAGGTATTAAAAATAATTGTGTCAGCATAAAATTAAAATAATTAATAGTATTATAAAAATTTCTTTTTACTTTTTTAAAAATGGTTTTATTTATATAATTGCTCCAGTCATATTGCGTGTTTTATATATTTATATTAACCTGTGTTAAAATAGTTGAAAGAATTTAAAAAACAATCATGTAATTTTATTAAATTAATTATCTTATAAAGATGTCTTCCACTATAGCAGCTTTTTTTTTTTTTTTATTAAGAAATACACACAAGAATTTAAAGAATTTGTATTAAAAATGATAATTGTTTTTACACTGTACTGAATATTTTTTTTTCCTTTCTCTTTAATAAAAAGAAAATAGTACCAAACAATATTTGATTAATTAATTTCTTTAAATTGATAATGATTAATTAATAATAAGAAAAATTTAATTTTTACATTTTGTTATCAACAAAATAAACCAAATTAATTGTAAAATGAAAAGAAAATTTATAATTAATTATTCATCTGACGAATCAATGTCATCATTTTTATTACTTTTAGCTTTATGATAATCATTCCAAGGTTGTCGAACAGCTGATCCAAAAAATCCATAAATAATACATCCAATTGCCATGTTAACAGCCGAAATAATAAATATAATTCTCCACTGTCCAACACTTTGCTAAAAAATATAATAAAATAATTAATTGTATGCATAACTTGTGAGTTATTAAATAATATAATTTAACAAACATTTTCAAAAGTCAGTAAACCAACTAAAATTGGTGATAAAAAACCAGCTGCATCAACAATAAGACCACAAATACCAAGTAGTACACTTGCATAATTTGGACTAAGATCAACAAGATTTGACAATGGTCCAGATGTAACAGCACCAGCAAATGCAATACCAGTCATCATAAAAAAAAATGCAAGTGTTGGTTCACATCCACTAAAACTTAATCCAAGTATCATTAAACCAGGTCCACCAGTACAAGCAATTGTTGCTAATTTTCTAACATTTGTTAATGTCATTTTTTCAGTCTTCAATAACCAATCACTTAATATTGCAAATAACCAAGAGAATAACATTGTCAATAAATGAGGAAGACCAGATAATAAACCAGCCTAAATTAACAAAACAAAAAATACCATTTTATATTTTTTTATAAATTATATTTTGTGTTAATTAATTATTTAATTACTTCTTCAATATTCCAGCCATGAATAAATTTAAAATAAGCTGGAGCTTGTGCCATTAGAGTATAGTAACCCCATACACAACTCCAATTTGATAAGATTGATATCCAAACTGGCATTGATGTTAATATTTTTATCCAAGGAACTGTTGAATTATTTTCATGATTTTCTTGGCTTATTGAATTGCCAATATTTTCAATGATGTATGTTTTTTCATCTTTTGATATTCTTGGATGTTGAGCTGGTGTATCAAATACCAGGTAATGCCAAAATATAAACCTGTTTAACAATAATATTTTAATAAAAAAAATAATTTCATTTTATTTTTCAACAGATTTACCAGACTACTCCTAAAAATGATGTCACATAGAATACTCCTTTCCAACCGAAGTAATCAATTATATATCCAGACATTGGGTAAGTCAAAGCAATACCAATTCCACCACCTAAATTAAAATTAATTAATTTAATTATATTTAATAAACACTAAATTACAAAATGAAATAATGAAAGTCAAAAAATTATCTTAAAAAATGTTTTTTACTATTAAATTATTGTAATGATTAAAATTAATTTTAGTAAATTAATTAATTGATCAAAAAAACTGTATAAATATTTATTTTTAAAATTATTTACCCATGTATGCACTGACAAATTTGCTTCGTTCATTTTGCGGGATCCATCGCGCACACATTTCATGGGTTGATGGATAAGACACGCCCTATTGTAGAAAAAAAAAAACCCACAAGGACTTGACCATTTTCTTTCAAGTTTATATTATTAAATTAAAAAAATATTTAGCTTATTTTAATGATGAACTTACAGCAACAAGACCTTGTAGTGCACGAATGATAATTAATGAAGAAAGATTAAATGACATTGCAATTGGTAATAGTAATCCCAACAAAGCTGCTAGTAAATTACCCATACCAAAAACAATTTTAGTACCATATTTTCTTGCTAATATACCACCTGGTATTTCACTCAACCAATGGATCCAATAATAAGCACCAACAGCTAAACCCTGTTGATACTCATTCCACGTAAATTCATAATATTTTTCCTGAAAAAAATTTGATTAAGTTAAGCAATTCATAAAATATTTAAAATAATTTCTTACTGGTTTTGTAGAATTTCGATGGACGAGTGTTGAATTTATCCATGAGTCACGACATTCTGATTCAATTGCTGGTTTTTCTGGTGGTTTAACAATTGATACAATGACAATATTTAAATTTACTCGGAGCATATAATTAACAGCAATTCCCGTAAACACCATCCACCATAAAACACTTCGACATGATGTTGAATCTATTTTTTGCATTGATAAATATTTTATAAATATAATTATGATTTTTAATTTTTATAATTTACCTGTACATGACATTGTCAAGTATTAAAAGTATTTAAGTATGCCACGACTGAGATAACTTGTAAAACAATCTAGTTGTGTCTTATCTATTTTAATGATTGAGATTGTACAACATTGATTTGATTAATTTATGACAATCAATATTTTTAAGATATCTCTTTAGTTGTTAATTTATTTCGAGCTGATAACATGACATCCTTAAGTGGTACTGAAAACTTTTATAACTTGAATCGAAATAATAATGTTAAAAAATTTATAAAAAATAGTGGTACTTTTATTTTTCCGCGTAAACTTGATACGACATTGTGGTGAAAAGGGTAAAAACTGGTTTCGAAAGTTTCATCTTTTTGATATTATTTTTTTTTTATTATGGATTTTATTTGACATTGATTATTTTGATGAACAATTATGATTACACGTAGAAAAGTTGTTGGCATATTTGTAAAATTTATTATTTAATATTTATTCAAGCAATTAATTATCAGTTAAAGCTACATTGAATTAAATTTTAACAAATATATAATTTTCATAATTTTCATATAAAAACAAAAAGAAAAAATTCATTTAAATTTGTATATATTTTTTTTTTGTATCAACATATCATATTAAATCACGTTTTAACGCACTGGTAAATAACATAACGCATGAATAAATAATATAATAAAAATAATAATTAATCATTTATTTACAGTTAGCTTCTTTTTCTTTTTCATAATTTTTTATCTCTTTACATGAACATGTATTATCATTGATAATCATAATTTTTTCTGGTTTATCATTAAGCTTAAGCATTTCTTCTCCAATTTCATGATCAAATTTGACATTATTATTCCAAGTTTGTTCCTCAGCTGTTCCCCATGTTTGATAAACAACAGCACCAAAAATAAGATTTGCAGCAGCTATTAAAAATACTAATCTCCATTGTTCAACAGTTTGCTAAAATAATACATAATTTAATTAATGATAAATATAATCTACTATTTTTTTTTTTTTGTAATTTAAATAATTATGTTATAAATACATTTCCATTTGTAAGTATTCCAACAATAAGTGGTGACAATGCACCAGCAGCATTTGAAATTAATCCACAAATACCAAGTAAAACACTTCCAAAGTTTGGACTAAGATCAACAAAATTAGCAAGTGATCCAGATGATAATGCACCAGTTGTTATGGTACCAGTAATCATAAAAAATACAGCAAGTACTGAATGACATCCAGAAAATGCAAGACCAATTGTGAATATTGCTTGTACACCAGTACAAACCATCATAGCTAATTTTCTAACACCTGTTCTTGTCATTTTTTTATTTTCTTGAAGCCAATCACTCAGTGTACCAAATAAATATGCAAATATCATTAGAAATATATGTGGAGCTCCAGAAATAATACCAGTCTGTAAATTTGAAATTGATTTAAACAATAAAAAATGATTTTTTGTATTTTTTAAATGATTTAATCGTACCGTGCTAATGTTCCAGCCATGTATTCTACTGAAATACGTTGGACCTTGTGCAAGAAGAGTATAAAAACCCCAAATAGCACCCCAATGTGCCATTATTGTAACCCAAACTGGTCCAGATGTTAAAATAGCAATCCATGGTACTGGTCTTTTTTCATCATTTGGCAATGATTTTGGTGTATTTTCTAAAATATAATCAAGCTCTATTTTTGATATTCTTGGATGTTGACTCGGTGAGTCATACACAAAATACAACCAAAAACAATACCTTAAAAAAATAACAAAACAATAAATTAGCATAATAATATTATATACCCTTGACCTTCGTTCATTTAATCGTTTTAAATTAAAAAAACAAATGAAGATTAAAAAAGTTTATCAAACAGCGATTATCTCTGTTGTTATATTGGATAACATAATAAAAAAATAAATAATCTTATTGACTTACCAAATAATACCAAGTAATGATGTTAAATAAAATGCAGCTTCCCAATTAAAATAATGTATTATCATTGCACAAAATGGATATGTTATTGCTGTACCAACTGAGCCTCCCATATAGGCACTTACAAATTTACTACGTTCATTTGATGGTATCCATTTCGCTGTTAAAACATGCATTGACGGTACACATCCACCCTGGATTATTTAAAAAAAATTATCATAATAAAATTTTATATAAAATGATTTGTTAAAATTGAAGAGACAAAATGTTTTGGTACCATAAGAGCTCCTTGAATAACTCGTAATAATAAAAATGCATAAAGATGATATTTAATAGCAAATGGTATCATGAGTCCAGCCAGTGATGCTAGTAAATTTGATCCACCAAAAATAATTTTTGTGCCATATTTTTGAGCAAGTAAACCTCCTGGTAAATGGGTCGACCAGTATGACCAATAAAATGCACCTAAAGCTAAACCCTGTTCATATTCTGTCCAATCAAATCTGCCTTCGTACTAGAATATAAATTGCATAATTAATTTAAATGTCAAATGGAAAATTTAATTTAATTTTTAATGGAAAAATTTATTATTGATGAACAATTGGACGTACTGATATGTTCATTGACGAGGGAGTTGACTGATAAGATGGAAAAGTGACATTTGATATTGTATTATTTATAGAAAATAATGATGGTTTATCAACAGTACATTGTGCTGCTGTTGATGATAATTTATTTGTTCTTGGTACAACCATTGCAACAATGACTAAATTTAAATTTATTTTTAACATGTAATTTATGGCGCTTCCAGAAAATACAAGGTACCATAAAACTTCTCGACATGACATCCATCCTTTTTCTAAAAAAAAAAAACAACAATTAAAAATAAAAAAAAATAGATATAAAAACCCTGGTAGAAATAATCTCTCCGGAATTTCTCCGGATTTCTACGTAATTGAGACTTCCGGAGATATTTATCCGGAGTTGAGCGAAAAAATTCGGAGATATTATGAATGTGGAGATTACTCCGTGAAGATCTGGAGAAATCCGGAGAAAATTCGGAGTGATTTTTTCCACCAGGGAAATGATAAGATAATTAATATTTATTTATAAAATAAGACAAAAAAAAATATTTTAATATTATATTTTTTATTATTACAAATTAAAATTTTTAATTATTTTTTTGTCTTATTTATTTTAAAATTTATTTGTTCTTGTTATCGTTATCAATGCTTCTGTCGTTGTACTTTTAAATTTATTTTTTTTTAAACACCACAAAATATATTGGCAAATATTATATTCTAGAATAATTTTTTTTTATAAAATAATTAATTTATTTTAATAATTGAAAAATATTTTTATGTAACTGTTGATTTTGTTTGGGGTCATTGCACTTTTTATCAATATTTATTTTAAATTGAATATTAATTTATAGATTGCTATAAAAAATAAAATAATTAATTTATTGATCAGAAAATATTGCACTTGGAAATAAATTATTTTTTATTTAAAAAGAATTAATTTAAATCTGAAATATTTTTTATTAAAAAATAAGAGAAATTGATGTAAATTTATATTAATTTTTCTTTTAAAAATAAATATTAAAATAAATAAATACCTCTTGTCATTTTTACCAATAAATTCACCAACAATTAATAATATTTTTTTACCAAAATTTAAAACTCTTGGCATTCGAATGCAGAAAAAATTTAAACAAAGTCTATCGAAATAATATTATATAATTTTCGTTAACTAAAAAATAAATTATAAATAATATTTTACAATAAAAATAAAGTCATTTTAAATTAATTTTAAAATATAAAATGTTTTTAAAATTTTAAAACTAAATATAAAATATTTTACTCCAAGTAAAGAGACAAAAAATTGATGACTTGAGAGCAAGTCGATCGATCGACTGTCTTATTACTTTTGAAGAGTATATCTCAATGAAACTGAGTATAAAATTTGATATGAAAATTATAGCAACATGTGAAATACGTCACAAGAAAATATTTAAAATCAGTAAAGCAGAGAAATTTAATTTCAAATTGTACGTTATAAATACAATCAACAAGAGATTCTCTTCCGTCAACTAAACTGCGTATGAAATAAAAAAATTTCAGTCTTTTAAATAACCAAAAAAAAAAGTAATTAAAACAAAAATTAAAAATTAGTGGGGACATTAAATTAAATAAATAAATTTTGTTTGCTTTTATAGAACTTAGTGAAGAATAAAAAAAAAAAAAAATTTCCTCGCATTTAGAGATTTATTTATTTTTACCTTGACTTTACAAATAAAAAATACAAAATTGTCTTCTTCCTTCACGTAATGTCGATCATTTCAAAAAAAAAAAAAAACAACAATTATCGACACATAATTAATCTTGTTAAACAAAAAAAAATTATTTACAAAATTTTTAATCAAAAATTAAATTCGTCAATGACAATGATAAAGGAAATAATAATTTATAAATTTTCGAAAAAACTCAAAATAAAAAAGCTCAATATTATAACGACAATAAATTTTGTTTAATCAATTAAAATTACTAAAATAATACAATAATTTAATAAACAATTAAATTATTATTTGTATAATTACGATTTTATCTTGTCA
The DNA here is from genome assembly GCF_014905175.1 of Aphidius gifuensis. Lineage (NCBI taxonomy): Eukaryota > Metazoa > Arthropoda > Insecta > Hymenoptera > Braconidae > Aphidius > Aphidius gifuensis. Next base: position 23,219,945 of record NC_057791.1, on the reverse strand, counting down.
TCATATTTTTCATTGACATTATTTGTTGGTTTTAGTTTTTCAAGTTCTTCTTGATTAGCATTTTCCTGTGCTTTTCCACACTCATTCCATTTTTGTACATCAGATGTACCCCAGATTGTATAAACAATTGCACTAATACTTAAATTTATAGCGGCTATGATAAAAACAAGACGCCACTGTTCAATTGTTTGCTTAAAAAAAAATATAAGATAATAATAAAATATATTGTTGTCATAATAGATAACATAAGTACTGATTAAAAACAAAAAAAAACGGGTTTTATTATTAACTGACGTACCTGATGATTTGTAAGAATACCAACAAGTAGAGGTGATATAAAACCAGGTGCTGCTGTCATTAAACCACAAAAGCCAAATAAAACACTTGCAAAATTTGGACTCAAGTCAACGAGAATTGACAGTGTTCCAGCTGATACTGCACCATTTATTGCTGTTCCAGTCATCATAAAAAAAATTGCTAAAGTTGGCTGACAACCACTTAAACTCAAACCAAGTGTTAGTAATGCACCACCACCAGCCATCACAAAATTTGCTAATTTTCTAACATTATTCAATGACATCTTGTTAGTTCTAAGTAACCAGTCACTAAAACTTGAATAAAAATATGAGAACATCATTCTTAACACGTGTGGCATTCCTGATAATAATCCAGTCTGTAAAAAATATTTAAAAATAATTTTATAAATATATAAATAACAAAATTTTATTGATAAATTTATTTTTAATTACTGCATTTATATTCCAGCCATGAACAAAGTTGAAATAAGATGGTGCTTGTGTCATGAATGTTAAAAAACCCCAAACACCACCCCAATGAGCAACAGTTGTAATCCAAAGTGGTCCAGATGATAATATTTTTTTCCATGGTACTTTAACATCACGTTCATTTGTCAAAGAATCACCAATATTATTGATAATATGATTTTTTTCTTCATCAGATATTCTTGGATGTTGTTTTGGTGTATCATAAACCAAAAAATACCAAAAAATAAACCTGGTAATAATTTAAATTGAGAATAAATATTATTTATTGATATTAAAAAAATATATTAACTTACCAAATAATACCAAGTAATGATGTCACATAAAATGCAGCATCCCAACCAAACCAATTGATAACAAATGCACAAAGTGGATATGTTATTGCTGCTCCAACTGAACTACCTAATTTATTTTATAAATTCATTGTTATTAATATTATTGAATTTATTTATTATAAAATTTTATTTATTTATTTATTACCTAAATAGGCACTGACAAATTTACTTCTTTCCATTGGAGGAATCCACTTTGCACATAAATCATGAGCTGATGGCCAAACAACACCCTGAAATATAAATTTAATTAATAAGCTTATTAACTTAATTAATAGTCTTATTAATTATTTAATATATATTTTCAACTAATTAATTATCATGTTTTTAATTTAATATTAATAAACAAAACATTTATTTAAAATTAAACAAAATCATTTATTACTAACTGAAATGAGTCCTTGAACAACACGAATTGTAACAAGCCCATAAAGATGATATTTAGTTGCAATTGGAATGAGTAATCCTAGAACAGCTGTTATTAAATTACTGATACCAAAAACTTTTTTTGTACCATATCGACGAGCAAGTAGTCCACCTGGTAATTGTGACAACCAATGCAGCCAGTAATACGCTCCAAGTGCAAGGCCTTGCTCATACTCACTCCAATCATATAATTTTTCAATCTAAAAAGTAAATATATATATATAGAAATTGAAAGGTCTATTTATTAAATTTATTTATAAATAAAAATTATTAAACAAACTGTAATATTATCATGTGAATTTTGATGTGCCAATGTATAAATTGAACTACTGTTGTTATTCAAATTGATGGTACTATCATTTTTTTGAGTTATACATTGAGCAGATGCAGCAGCTTTTGTTCTTGGTATAATCATTGCAACAATTGCCAAATTTAAATTAATTCTTAATACGTAATTTATAGCAAAACCACAAAATACAAGAATCCATAAAACATCTCGACATGATAATAATTCTTTGCCTTTTTGAAAAAGAAAAAACACAAATAAATTAAAAAAATATTATTTCTATATGGAAATTAATAATCATCAAAAGGAAAAGGCAAATTTCAAGTTTTTTTTTTCGATGATACTAAAGCAATAGGTGTTAATTTTGGTGTAATAATTTAAATATTAATTTAAAAAAATTTGTGAGGCTTGGGAGAGACTTATCAGTTGATTATAAATCAAAAAATTTATTGTGTTTTGTCAACGTATACAATTCGCAACGAGTGGATACTCGTTACTCTTGTTACGTTGGATAATATAATTTAAACAAACAATAATTAATGCATACATTTTTTTAATGATTTATTACTCAACATTATTTTACAATGTCAAACAAATTAATTAATCCCCGATTGTTTAATTATAAATATCATCATGTACTATGAATTTCTGTATAAAATTATTAAATTCTACTAAAATAATAGACTTAAAATACTATTATTTATTGTAATAGATGAATATAAATTTTTAAATTACTATTATCACTTTAGTAGACAACAAATAATAAAATATAAATAGGGTCAAATTTTATTATGCTAATATGAAGGGCGCTATATTTTTGTAATCATTCAATAAATGTTTTTAAATTTTTTAACGTTAGAAAAATTTAGAGTAAATCTATTTAGCTATTTTTAGGCTAATAGTCAATCCATTTCATAAATAGGTTTTTATTTTAAATAATAGAATTATAATAATACGAAAAATTAAAAAAAACATTTTACATTTACATTATTTGTTTATTTAAAAATTTATCAATGCAAAAATATATAATTACTTTTTTAAATAACAACATCTGTTGATTTTTAATTATAATTTATTATTGTTATTATTTTACATGTGTATTTAATAATGATTTAAATAATTTGTATTAATTTTATTTTTTCAAGATGATGATAATAAGCGTGATTTATCATGCGCCGATAAATTAAAATAATAATTAATAATTAATAAAATCTTACCCATTTTAATTTTGAATGAAAAATTATTTATTAATAATTTTGATTATTAACATTTGAAAAATTTAAATATTATTTTTATGATATTTTTTTTTGAACACATGAAATAATTTTAAAAATATTTTACATATAAAATTATAAAATTATTACAATTAAAAAATAATGGCTAATTTTATTTTTGAAAAAATAATTTGTACATCAACCGGAGAAATGTTTCGAACACTTTTATGATGACTATTTTGTTTTAAAAATTTGAGTGATAAAGACAACGTGTAGTTGGTTTATGAGAATATATTTCAATGGACCCCGTTTGGATGCATAAATTACGCATGATAATACATCACGCTTAAATTAAAAAAAAAATATACATGTGACGAGAGAATAATATATTACGATATTACATGTAGAGACAATTGTATGCAGAAGGATTTTCGAATCACGTCATATATTATTGATTACATGATTTATTTAATTTTGTTTACTTGAATTTTGTATTTATTACTTTTATCATCAACGAGTCTAGGTTTACATGTTCATTAAGTTCTCATATTACTTTTTAGATATTAGAAAAATAAAATGAGTATTATTTATTTGACCTTGTGTAAAACAATATTAAACTGATAATAATTTAATGAAATAAATCAAATAGATTGACTCAAACTACACAATTTAATATACAATTGAAATTTTTATTTTTTAATATTTATAATTAATTTTTGGAATTAGAAATAATATTTAATTAAAATGTTTTATCGATTTTAAATAACATTTTTTTATTTATCATTTCTATTTGAAATATATTAGTTGAATAATTTGTTGGAAAAGGTCAGTTAATTATTTGTGATTTAAAAAGCTGGTAAAGAAATTAATTCGCTAAATTTATACATCAAAATTCACATGATAATATTACAGTTTGTTTAATAATTTTTATTTATAAATAAATTTAATAAATAGACTTTTCAATTTCTATATATAATATTTATTTTTTAGATTGAAAAATTATATGGTTGGAGTGAGTATGAGCAAGGTCTTGATGTTGGTGAACCAGTTGTACAATAAATTGTTGATTCAACTCGTAGTAATATCAGAGGATCATCCTGGAGAAATTATTTCTACCAGAATATTTTTAGATAAATAAAAATTAAAATGTTTTACAAGTAATCATTTTTCATTATTTATTGTTTCTCATTGTTACCGATTTTTTTTTCTTAATTTTTCAACCCTAACAGGGTTTACAGTAGTTGACAGTAAAATTTTCTTTATCAATAATACGATATTGGAAATTTTTATAAGTACCAAAATTTAATTCACGTACATGATTTGTATAATCGTATATTTTTTTAATAACTGGTGGAAATGATGGTATATTTGCTGCAGCAGCAATTTCATCATAATAAGCCCATTGACGATCTTTCATTTTAATAATATGCCTTTCCTAAAAAATTTAAAAAACATTTACAAATTAATATAATTAAAATTACAGTGATTAAATTAAAATTATAATGATAATGTTTATTTACAGGTATTCCTTGATCCATCAGCATTTTTTTTTCTCTCATAAAATCTAATCTCATTTCTTCTGGAGATGGAAGCTTAACACGACCATCAAGAATTCTAAGTATATATTGAGCTTGTATATGGAACATTGGAAATGGCACAACAATACCAGGTAAACCCATAAAAAATAAATTTTTTATATCTGTATAAATAAGCTGCTTGTAAATTGGCTCAACATGATTTTCTTCAGTTCGCAATTTTATCTTTTTTGATAAAAATGGATATGTAAATTGGTATCCTAAAAAATTTATTTAAAATTAATTTAATATTCTTGATGGAAAAATTTCTCCTGAATGATTCCAAAATTTTTTAGAGCATTTTTATGGAATTCGAATTCGAAATTTGGAGAAATCGAAACGATTTCGAAAAAATTATTTCCACCAGGAATATTGCATTATTAATAATTATCATTTATTAAAAAGTTAATTAAAAATTTATTAATTTAAAATTTTTTAAAACTTATTTATTCATATGTACAAAACGTACTAATTTTGATTTACCGGTGCAATAAATAAAGCTGTCAACATGTGCTGTTGTACCATCACGAAATGTAAAATTATTTCCATTTATAAAATCAATTCCTGGTGTTTGTTCAATAACACCGAGCGTTTTAGCATCTAATTTTTCAGGAAGATTGTGACTCAAATAGACCTTTAACAAACAAAAAAATTTATAAATATATAAATGTATTTTAATTATTAACTAATTAATCTTTTATTACAAAAAAAAAAAAAAAAAAAATCATGATGTATTTATAATTTTATTAATCACAATGATTTAATTGAATTATTATTTTTTATATTATCTCAAGAAAAATTAAAATAAATTCTACAAATAACTATCATATTAAATTCATAACAAAAATAGATTGTAATTTTTAAATAACATTGATAACAGATTTTAAAATAGACACGTTAAATTTGATCAATTTTTTTTTGACAAATTAATTATAATAAAAATTAAATTTACAATGTTATTTAAATTAATTTTCATATTTACTTTTTCAGCATATTTTGCAACTTCAAGAGCAATGTCAATACCAGACCATGATGCACCAAGAATACATACTTTTTTACCAGTATATTTTTCAGGTGTACGATACTGATGACTGTGAATACAATCACCATTGAATGTATCACTTCCATGTATTTTTGGAATATTACCAACAGTGTAATGACCATTGCACAATATTACAACATCAAATGTTTTAGTTGTTTCAATTTTACTTGGTACATGTTGATATGTTATCATCCAAATTGTTTGACCTCCTGGTGATGTTTCTGGCTCTACATTTTTAACCACTGTGTTTATCTAAATTAATTTTATTTACATATTAATTTAATTGTTTAAATAATATTTTTAGGCGTTATATTTTTTTACCTTTATATGAGGATACAAATTAAAGTGTTGAGCATAATCCAATAAATACTGACGAATAACACTGTGATGAACAAATGATGGTCCATCTTGATCTTGAAATGGAAAATCTGGTATCTGCATAATTTCTTTTGGCAAATTTGTTCTGTAATTTAAAAAAAATATTTAAAAATATTAGCACGTCATTTTAAAAAAATTCATTTAAAAAAAACAAAAAAATATATTTCAAGTTTATAATATAACAAGTTATTTAAAAAATAAAAAAAAAAAAACTAATTTAAATGTCAACTTTTAAATTATTTATTTATTTACTTTTAAATTTTTTTATGTTATTTTCAATATTTACTAGTTTTTTTTATAAAAAAAACAAACAAAATTATGTAGAGGTGTTTTTTTAGGACAAGTTCAAAGTGTATCATATTGAAAAAAATTTTTAAAAAACATTTAAATGATTGAATCAGTCAGCAAGTCAAATAATGAGTCTAAATGTTTCACCATCTTAAATTGTTTTTTTTTATTTTTTATCTGAATTTTGTTGTTTTTAAATCATGTTGAATAAAATTAAAAAAAAATTACATAATTAAAATTATTATATAAAAAACATTTGAAGATAAAAAATATTTGTGTAAATTTATAAATTTAAAAGTGTTAAATGATCAATTTTGTTTACCTTAAATTTTTGTACATGCTGCTATGAACTGGTAGACCATTTTTGTCGTAATCAGTGTCATCAGTGTAGACCCAGGTACCACCAATTTTATCACTCTGTTCAAATAATGTTAAACTGTATTCTTCTGGTTTTGTTGACATGTGTCTTGCAACAACTAGCCCAGCAACACCACCACCAATTATTGCTATTCTTGTTTTACTACTTGGCATTTTTTTTTTTTTGTTATATTATTTTTATAAAAATTAAATTCAATATGATGATAACAATTTTTGTCAACAAGTTTAACTGGTTTATTTTTTCTTTATTGAATATTAATTGAAAAATTAATAGTAGATTTTATTTCGATTGTTGGTTTTAATTTAATTTTCGAAATTTTTTTAAACTTGCTCGTTCAACGTCTGAATGAAGACTGAATGTATCAAACAGCAAACGTATATTTAATTCTGTTTCAAACTGGTCAAACCAATTAACATTTTATGCCTTTCCCATACAAAATTATATTTTGTGTTTTCATCATTTTTTATTTTTTTATTTACATTCCTTATTTTACTACTTAACTCACTCAGTTTTTTTTTTTTTTTTTCTTATTTTTTATTTTTTTACATTAAACTTTATTTATTCCTTTTTTATTCAATCATTATTTTGATTTCTTGTCAGTACTGTGTGTTTTATCGTTGGATTAATTTATCATTCATTTTTTTTTTTTTCAATGTAATTTAAATTATCTCAGTCGTTATTTATTATATTTTTTTTTCGATTTTATTATTATTGCCTAATTATTGAGATACTAAAAAAAATACATGAACTTTAATGAAACAAGTTGATAAATTTTTTATTCAACAAGTGTAATTGTTATTTAAAAAAAATTCTATTGAGAAATGTGTTCTAATTTTCTATATGAATTATTTTTTTAATAGTTTATTTTGAGAAAAAGGTATAATTAAAGCCACGTGAATCGAATAAAATTAATTTTTATTATATGTTATAATTCAACGTTAATGTTTACTTGGATATTTTAAATATAATTTCTAGTCACATGATTACATTTCACTTGCAATATTACATCACATTTTAATTGATAAATAATGTTATTTATTTTAAATATTAAATTGTAATATTATTTTCAATTTCTAAATTTCTATTTTTATATTTTTTAAATTTCTTCAGTCATTTATTTATACATTTGTTTATTCAATAAATAATTTTAATTTTTTTTCAACTTCTAAATTTAGCTAATTGACATGTTGTTATTATTTGTTTTTTTTTTTTATTAGTGTTTTAGAGGCGAGAGAGTTTCACATGTTGTATTTGTAAAACATGGAATGCTTGGCGAAAGTGTTTGGCTCGATTTCAGATAAATATGGGTAATTTTAAATTTTATTTATTTTTTGTTGAAACCAGTAAAATGAACGAGGTATTGCATCAACCTCGCTATAACTTCAGGGTCACTGAAGCTGAAAAATAATCATCAGGATGATATTAAAATAACAAAAAATAAAAAAAAAACAACAAACAATATTTTAATTTATTTATTGAAATTTTATTTACTACTAAATTTGTTTATGAAAATAATTAAACAATAGCAAGTAATAAAATATAAATCAATAAAATCCCATGTTACTTGCCAACATCATCAATATTAATTCGATGCATCTTTTGGAAATTTATACGTGTCAGTGATATCTTCTCGTTCAAGAGAACCAACAGCTTTTGTATTGATATTTGGTCCATCTCTGTAAAAATTAAATAAAAATATGTAAAAACAAAATTATAAATTAAATAAACAATTTAATTTTATAAATTTACCTCAGTCGATCAACTTTGTAAAACATTTTAACATTATCATCATTTTTTTTCTTAAAGTGGCACACATCATCGTCAATGTTACCAAATATATATTCAGCATTAAATGGTACATCAAATTTTCCAATTTTGATAGCCATAACTGGAATAGGTCCACGTGCATACACTGATTTGTACGAGCCATTTCTTGTACTTGCTCTTTGGGGTGTGACATCGATAACTTGCCACCCATGGAAACGTTCATCATTCAAATCATACCTGGTCATCCAGACTTCATTCCAAGCATGAAATTTCCTGTACAATAAATCATCAACAACATCATTACACACATGAAAAAAAATTGCTTAAAAAATCTTGTTTATTTACCATACAGAGTAGCCTCTGAATTCATCATCATAAACTTCTTTTCCTTTTGAATCAAAGCATCGCTCAACTCTCAAATTATCATCGGTATCATGAGCACTTTCAAAGTTGGTAACAATTCTACAAGGTATTCCCAAAGCTCTACAAAGTGTAGCAAAAACACCAGCATAAATCCAACACTGTCCACACTTGACTGGCTTTTTTTCTTTGAGAAATTTTTCAATGATGTCACTTGTCCCAACAAATGACTGGGGTTGTTTTTCATCTGCATCATTATCATCTGACTTTCTCAGTGAAATTCCTTCATCATAATCATTCCCATTTACAAGAGCAGATAATGCACGTGATACATGTATTGGATCATGCCTATCAACTACATCAACATATGCCATGACATTGATCAAATGAAATGCTATATTCAGCACATCTTTGTTGAACTGACCAAATGACCAAGGTGTTGCTTCCACTTGGCCTACATGTCCAGTCCAAATTAATCCCTTCTGAGACATCACGTACTCTTGACGTTGTTCTTCATCATTCAAGTGGATCTTGTCGTCTACAAACAAAACAAAATGTTTATCAAAAAATTACACAGTACTTATTGATGTTTTTTTTATACCTGGACACCATGGATTAAAAATTATGTATAAACATTCATCAATGGTAAAATTTGATGGTGGAGTGGTCTTGGTGAGTGTATCAAATTGAATGTGGTACTTTCCCACACATGCACCGTCTGGTATATTTACCTTGAAAAATATAATTTTATTTAAAACGTGGCAATATTTTTGTGAAATAAAATGTTATTTTATATTTGTTTTTTTTTTTAATTGTTACCTTCATTCTCATTGATTTTTTATCAGCAGAATTTATGCTTGCAACCCAGCATGTTTTCAGTTCACCAGAGTTCAATAGTGGTATCAATACTTTTGGTACTTTGTAGTTTTGTTCATAGTTATATTGTTCCACTTCTAATTTCAGTTCAATGTATAGAATATCGTTTTCTACATCATAATCACGATTGAATTTTACATTCAAATAAAATGGTTGTCCACGTCGAACGACCAGTCCTTTTTTCTGTTGCATAATTACATAATATTCAGTTTTATGATTCATTCCATTTTCCTCAATGCACGCGTCGACACTTAAAATATGCAGCAATTCTGTTTACACAATATAATTTTAAAACAAATTAGTAAATTTACATTGATGTTTTAGAGCGATAAAAAAATAAAATATTTGGTTAATTCATGTTTGATGATTTATTAATTGATTATGAAATTTTATTGAATTAATTCATACCAGGTTCTTCCCTAATAGTTGGGGTCATCACGTGGGGTGTTGCCTTGAACATCTTGGTGGCTTGGTGATGCGATGGGTATCAATTGAAGTTGAAGATCAAAAAGACTTGTTGAATGTTTAACAATTTATGATCAGGTAAACTTGAGCTGGGATTTTTTTTTATGGCCGACACGACGACCAACCAGGTGTATTGGACACGTTAAATTTTTACTGATAAGATAATCTAAGAACGCCCAACACAATAACTAACGAATCAACAGTGATAATGACAAACTTAGATTGAAAATTTTTAACAACGACGACATTAGAAGAAGACAATAGTTTTACAATATTTTACATAAAATTCTCTCAATTATAATTGAAACATGTAGATTTATAAAACTGAACAATAAAAAATTTTTAAATAATATTAATTGATTTTACATTAACATCATCCCTCATTTCAAGTTCTGACGGAACGCAACTAAAAAATTTGCCTAATCTTGAAAAAATATTTCTAATTTCTTAATAAACAATAATAGCAATAAAATAAATTTAAATAATAAAAAAGTAAATAATTAAACAATTAGTAATTATAATTTACCGACAATTAAAAACTTTACATAAATATTGAAAATCAAAATGAGAAAAAAAATTATAACTATTAAAATTGTAATTTATTTTTTAATAATAAAAATGAATAAAAATTATTAAGTTCAATTTTTAATATTGCAAATAAATAAAAATTATTTAATTTATCAATAAATGCGTAAAAATGTGAGCTGTTGTGTCAATGCTAATAATTGTAATGAAGATGTTCAATTTCCTGGATGTCCATCAACATCAGATGCATCTGATACTGTTGATGCAACTAAAAATATTAATTATTACTGCCAGCCATATTAAATTGATCATTCAACATTTTGATAATATAATTGAATGAAAATTATTGTTTGGCAATAAATAAAATTAGCAATCATAAATATTTATGAAAAGTGTTGTATTTATATAAATATACACGTAACGACAACTCCCTTCATTGCAATGTGATGTCTTTATAAAATCCACCCATGATCTTACACAGGCCTTGGGAACCAAAAGTTGGCCATTTACCATTATTTTATTTTGATTCATTTTATTCTGTTGGATATTTATAAACAATGCTGATATTACAATAAGAAAAAATTTAGAAATAAAAATGAAAAAGTTCTATAACTATATATTTTTTACTTTTTTAAATAAAAGTATTTTAATTATATATATTTTAATAATTTGATTATTAAAGAAAATTGAAATTTAAAAATTAATAATAATAAAATTAAATAATATATAGTTTTATAAAACTAAACAATAAGAAATAATAATTAATTTTTTTTTTTAAATAATGTTACTCCATTTTACATTAACACTACCCTTGATTTCAAGTTCCGACGGAACGCAACTAAACAATACACATAATCTCATAGAAAAAAAAAAATATTTCTAATTTCTTGATAAACAATAATAGCACTTGAATAAATTTAAACAATAAAAAATTATATAATTTAACAAATGGAAATTATAATTTACCGACAATTAAAAACTTTACATAAATATTGTAAAACAAAATGAGAAAAAAAATTATAACTATTAAAATTGTAATTCATTTTTTAATAATAAAAATAAATAAAAATTATTAAGTTTACTTTTTAATATTGCAAATAAATATAAATTATTTAATTTATAAATCAATGCGCAAAAATGTGAGCTGTTGTGTCAATGGTAATAATTGTAATAAAAATATACAATTTCCTGGATGTCCATGAACATCAGATGCATCTGATGCTGTTGATGCATCAAAAAACATTAATTATTACTGCCAGTCATATTAAATATCTTAATAAAATAATTAAATAAAAATTATTGATTGCCAATAAATAAAACTGGCAGTTATTAATATTTATGAATAGCATTTTGTCCGGTAATTTTGATGTTGGACTTTTTAAAATAGTTCATCATTTTGCTGATATTTTGCTGCTCAATACAATTATGGAGAAGAGCCAAATTTTGTTGAGTTATTTATTTTTTTTTTCCATATATTAAATTCATTTCGTTTTTAAAATAATATTGTTAGTTTAAATAATTTTTTGTCGATATAAAAATACATTTTTATCTTTTTCTTGATTGATAAAAAAAAAATATTCAAAACGTTGAATATTAATTTATTATTTTATTTTCAACTAAAAACTTTTTATCTTTTCTTTTTCGATGCTGAAAAATAAAATATTTTATTATTTTATTTTAAAATTATTTATTATTATTATTTTTCTACTTACATGAATAAATATATATTTTATTCGTTGACCAATGAAATTATGTTTTTCTTTTTACATTTAATTTAATCCAATGGCTGAACTTGATCAATTGATTTTTAAATATAATTTTTTACTTTTTTTTGAGAGTACAAATATCTTGATTATATTATTCTGCAAATATAAATAATAAAGTTAACGAGTCTGCAGATCGAAAACCTCTCGAAATTAATTTTGCAATTAGACCAGAGAGATTTTCTTAATTATTGGCGGGAAATATTATACGCCTGCGCAAGTGAAATATCACATGGAAACATGGAATCAGCTTTCATGACAACAGACTAAAAAATAAGTAAACAAAAGAATTAGTATAAAATATTTACATTTTATTATTAACATTAAGTATTATTAATTATAAATATTTGTTAATAAATCAAGTGACAATGTCAATCACAAAAGAATCAAAAACAAATTTATTAATTAGAGACAAGATGAATGAAACAATATCACCAGAAACTATTGATAATGTTGATGATTCTGATCAAGCTGATCAACAAAGCTCACCTGAAACTGGTTATCAAATGCGCCCACAATTATCAGAAAAGTAAATACATTAATTATATTATTTAATTATTAATTATTACCTGCTAAAAAAGTCCAATAAACAATAATAAAAATAACAAATATTAATTGTTAAAAAACAAAATTAACCTTAAAGTTTTATATCAAAATAATAACATCAAAAATTAATTTTAATTTATAATATAATTATTAATTAACATATTTATTATTTAGATTTAAACCACAAGTTGTTAAAGAACTTATTCACAATGTTCTCTTTGATCAATTATCAACAAAAAAATATAATATTGAAGAAGTCAACATATGGATCAAGATGATTGCTGATACAATTAGAAATAAAGTTAAAGGTACCATTTATATTATTCATAACATTGTCAAATAATATAATTTATATAATATAAACATTGACAATTAATTTAATATTTATTATTATTATTTTAGAGCTTAATTATAAACAATATAAATTTATAGTTAATGTTGTTATTGGTGAGCAAAGAGGAGCTGGTGTTAAAATGGGCAATCGTTGTCTTTGGGATGCTGAAGCAGACAGTTATGCTCATGGAAATTATTCAAACGTATGTTAAAAATAAATATATTAATTTAATAATAATTAATTTAATATATATTATTAATAAACAATAACAAATGTAATTATAATTTATTTATATTTATGTTTTTTCTTTTTCAGGAAACAATGTTTTGTGTAGCCTGTGTCTATGCTGTTTTTTTTTACTAAAAAAAAATATATTTAATTAATTTTAATATTTATCAAGTTTAATTTATCATTTAATATTTATCAAATTATTTTTTTTATTTACAATATAAGTGTTTGTGTCTTTGTTAATTGATTAGAATTTGTTTTAAATTTTTTTTTTTAAATAAAATAAATCATTTGACTGACAAATGAGTGTTTAAATTAATTTTAAAAATATGTCAGCTCCTGTTAAAGTTGATGATTATAATAATTTATCAAATGAAGAAATTGAAAGTCTTGAAATGATTGAAATACGTCAAAAAATGATTGAACGTGATGCAAATGAAATATCAAAGTTATGGAAATTAATACCAATGACATTGTATTTTTTTTGTGCATTGAGTAGTTATATTGCTTCAATATTATTTTATATATTTTGGGTAAGTTTAATAACAACAAACTTACCAATGGCAATTTATTAATTTAATTTTTAAAAAAATAGAATGATATATTTAGAGGTAACTGTCCAATTTGGGGTGAATTAAAACCACCATCACCAAAACGATTATTACGTGATATGGATGCAACAATTGAGGATGAAATACCAGATGTACCAAGTCCAGATTGGCGACGTAATATGATTGTATCATTTCAAAATCAACGTCATTGTAATTTTTATCATTCAGTTAGCTTATGTTCTTGTATGTTTGGAATTATTTGGCTCATGTTTTTTTCCATGTGTGGCAAAGGAGGCTATGACACGAGAATGTGATTATTATTTTTTAAATATTACTTACCAAAAAAAGAAAATAATTATTAATTATGATTAATCATTAATGTGGAATTTATTGATGTAGATTTATAGCTCCATGGAGACTTGTTCCTCCTGCAATTTTATTTCATTTAATTTTCACACCAGTTGTCCTTTATGCTGTTCATGATGTTGCATATGGATATTCAAGTTTTACCACAAATTTAACAGATGTTGCTACTAATTACATGAACAAAACTGATGTTATTTATTCAAAGTAAATAATGATTTTATTATTATTTAAAATTGATTGATATAATTATAAAATTTATTGTTTATTTTTTATTTTAGAAAATGTAATGTTGTTCAGCATTATTTGAAAGCTTTTGAAGATTCAGATCATGACCTTTGCTATATTTATACATCATTACAAGTATGAATTATACAATTAAATTTTTTTAAAAAATAATTTAGTTGCATTAAATTGTATTACTCTAATTTTGTCTAGATTTTTTCATGGATAATGGCTTGGTGTTGGTTTCTTGGACTATTAATTTTACTATTGAGAATTGCAATTGTTAATGATTTTCGTTTACTTAAATTGACAATTTATAAATGTCCAGTTAAAAAAATCATTGAAGAAGAGGAAAAAATTGATGAAAATATTGAAGAAGAAATTATTAGTTATCCAAGAAGACTTCAACGTTTGTTATTTTTTATGCCTGAGTAATTTAATCAAATTTTAATTGTCCAGATAATCTTTTTTTATTGTCACTTAATGTTTTTTCAATTTCTTTAATTTTTAGCTTTAAATCATTAATTTCATTTGATGAATATATCATTTTTCTCATGAATTTTGGATTAACCAGAAGAAATGATTCTTGTTGAATTTTATTATTTATATTTCTTAAATTAACTCTTTTTTTTCGTTGATCAAGAATTAGCTTTCTTTTTTTTAATTTTTCATCATCAATTTTTTTTATTTTTGATGATAATTTTAACGTATCAAATTGCAAACATTCAAGTACTTGTTTAACTTGTGCTAGCACCTAAAATAAAGCTCAAATAAATATTTATAAATTTTTTTTTTTATTGCTATATCAATCAACTCACAGGAACAGTCCAATAGAAATTATTTTGGCATTTAAAAAAATCATTATCTCGTTCATCAAGTCTATCAATTTTTAGATTTTTTGATTCCAGTAAATTTTCATATTTAGTCATTGTTAAATTCTCACCAAACATATTTTCATAATATTTAATTTTTTCACTAATAATATCATAAATTATTTGCTTTTTAAAAAATTTAATTTTCATTTCAGCAAGTTGGAGCTTTTTTTTTTCTTGTTTATTCAATAAATATTGAATTTTTTTATCATTTAATTTTGGAAAACAGCTATTACCAATGTTATATATCGTTGAGGACAATTCTTGATTATTAACTTCATAAATATCTCGAAATTTTGTATATTCTTTTTCTAAATTATCAATTTCTTTGATGTAAAAAATTTTTTTTTCCTCAAAATCATTTTTTATTTGTTGAAAATCTTCTAATTTTAATTTATACCTAGAGAAAATATACATTATTTTATTTTAAATTGATAATTCCATTTAAATATAATCAATTAATTTACTTTTCATTTGATAATATGTTGAATATTTCACTTGTTTGTTCAAAATAACTCATGATTTTTAATTTAGCCAAAATATCTTTACACCTTTTATGAAGATATGTATTTTTTATTTTAATATTTTTATATTCTTCCCATACTTCTTTTAATTCTGCTATTTTACTAAGACGATTTTCTTCAACTGATGAATATCTAAACCTTATCATTCCATCAAAATCCAATAGTGAATCGCCAAATGAATTTTTTTTATAATCGAAATTGAGTGAATAGTCATTTGAGTCACGACCTAATTTTCTGCTACTTAAAAATGAGGATAATGATTTATTTTCTAGCTTATAATCATCATCATAGTCATCATAATCAGCAATTTTATCATCAACTTCATCTTCTGATGAATAATTATCATCAAAATTATTTTTCTCTGGTGAAACATCACTATTTTCTGTTGATTTTTTAATTTCCAATATTTTGTCAAATGATTCATCAACATTCTCATCATAATTTTCATAATCATCGTTATTATTTAGCTTATAAAATTCATTATAATTATTTTCTCCCTGCTCAAAATTACCAAAAGATTTTGTTAATGATAATTTATTTACAACTTTAAATTCTTCTTCAGTTTCATTTGAATAATAATTGTCTAAAAAATTATCATCTTCTTGATTTACATTTACAAACTTAGACGACTCTAACTTTGTCAATTTATCATTAAAAATTTTATCTTTATCATTAAAATTTTCCATTGAATAAAAATTTTCTTCTTCATTATTTTCATTATCAATAATATCATTTTCAATTGATGAAAAATTATCAATAAATTTATTTTTCTGATCAAGTGACATAATTGTTTTTTAAATAATAAAAATTATAATTATTTTTTATAAAAATATACAACCTCAAACAAAAATAAATAATTAAATAAAATAATTATAATATTTTCTTGTTTTATTTATTCTTTTTTTTTTTTCTTCTACATGTGTTAAATTTTTTTATTCAACTAATTACAATGTAAATCTGTTGAGCATATTAGCAACACGTGATGTATTTCTACCTCTCAAAACAAGACCTTGACATGGTGATTTATGAACATCTTTAGTTGGTTCATCATCAGCAGCTCTAACTTGCATGAGAAACATCCTTCTTGGTCTGCTTGATAAATTTAAGTATGATCCATGAAGTAGTAGATAAGAAAACATAATTATTTCTCCTCTTTTAGCACTTATTGATGTTGCATTTGATAATGGATATTTATCAGGATCAACATAATGATATGAATCACCATTATCATCAATTAATACACGATCTGGTAATGGTCCTAATTTTTGACTACCTGGATAAATAGCTAAACCACCATTTTCTGGTGTTGTATCATCAAGATGAAGAAATACAGCTAACATTGTATGATTTTTATAAGGAAAATATGGATAATCTTGATGCATCAAATATGGTGCACCTTTTTCTGGTGGTTTAACATGAGCTTTTGTATGATGAAGTAAAATGTCACCAGTTTCAAGTACATCTTCAAGTGCATCTAGTAATTTTTCGTTTGTTATTAATTTTGTAAATACACCACTGTGCATTTGTAAATTATGAATTGATTTTACCTGAAATTAATAATATATTTTATTCTTTTTTTAATCAATGGAATTTATGTGAAATATATAATTTATTTTTACCGTTGTGTTACGATTTCCAGAAAGTTTTTTCATGTCATCACCTATCCAAGCTGATTCTAATCCATCAATATCTTCTTGTTTTTTACGTTCAAATAAATCATCATACTCTTTACTTATTTCTTCTATTTCTTTCGTTGAAAATATATTTGATAATTTAACGTAACCATTTTCAATCCAACAATCTTTTTGCTCTTTAGATAATGCTTTAAGTTTGTTCATTTTTTTTTTTGTTTTTTTAAACAGTTATTATTGCTTTTGGGTTGAGACTGTTTCATCGAAATTTAAACTGAGCATTAAATAACAAGTTGCCCCACTATTTTCAATGATCTTTCAATGACATTCAATGGAAATTTTAGAGATTATTTAATTTAATTATCATTTGCAAAAATAATATTTGTAGATAATATAGTTTGACCTTTTGTAAATGTCGTTCGAGATTTATCATTTCGTGACGTTATTCCTGATTTTATATTAAAAATAAAAAACAAATAATCTAATCAATACAAGACATTTGTTATTGATTTTGTAAATTGTATTGGAGACCAATTCCACCACCTAAATTAATAACAAACAAGAAAAATTACTCAAAAAAAAAAAACAATAACCAACATCAGAAAAAGATGAGTCTTAGGGCCTGTTTTTTGTTTGACTTGTTTGAATCCTTTTTTTAATTTATCCTACACTGTTTATTAAAAAATATTATTGTTTATTGTCAATGACATTTAGTGTTTGTTTGTTTTGATTTTATAGATCAAACCAATAATTTAGAATGAAGGTGTTCACTGCCAAGACGATTATTGTTGGAGTCTAGATGGATGACATTGCCTTAGTACAACATTCAGAATGAACCAACTCTTCTTTAAATAATTCCAATTTGTGATGATGATGACAAACAAGATAAGAAAAATTACTCCAAAAAAATAATAACCAACACCAGAAAAAGATGAAACTTGCTGTCCTCAAATTTAACGAGTTATTCTATGATTAATATATCTGTTAAAAAAATAAACAAACGAATAACAATAATAATAGATTAAAACCTTTCATATAATTTTTAAAATTTGCTTTTTTATTTTTTTTTGTAAATCAATTTTTAAAAATATATTTGTGCATAATGGATTATTGTTAATTAATTTTTAACAGCAGCTGGTCTTGGTGGTCCTCTTCCAAAATTACGAACTGGTGGTGTTCTGATACGACGATCAGTTGCTGATCTGTTACGTACAACCTTGGAGTGAATTGCACATGATACACAGTAATGTAATTTAGCATACAATTTTGGTAATTGATAGCTTTCATATACGCTAGCCTCGTTGATATCACGAACAGCAGCTGCTTCAACAATATTACGAATGACAAATTTGTTGATTGCTTTGTCCTTTGGAACACAACGTGCACAATTTGTACATCTTACTGGATTAACATGACCACGGCCATGCTTTGACCTTCCTCCATTTCTGCGTTTTTTAGTCTATAAAATAAATATATCAAAAAATTAACATTAACAAAATTTATTTCAATATTAATAAATTTGAGGTTATGCAACATTGATCTCAATTGATTAACTATATCATGACTTTAAAACCTCGTAAATAATTGTATTAAATTATTTAATCACTAGCCAATAATATTTTTAAACAATTTATATTATATTTATGGTATTTATTGCATAAAATTTAATTAATATTTGTTAATAAACTTACCATTGTTTCACGTGTCAATAAGGCCACCAAAAAAAAAGGAAGAGGAAAAAAAAAAAAATTTCAGATTAGTACAAAAACAGCGGCGCTGAGGGGCTAACGGCAGCCATGTTTAATTCTCAACTTAATGAGCCAAATTTTAAATTGTTTTAAATTACCGAAATTCAACACAACACAACACATTAATTATAAATATATTTTTTAAAACTTTTAAAATAATTAATAAAATATTTATAATTAACAAATTTTTATAATATTATACTTTATTTTTCAGTAAAAGTAAATTATTTTTATTAATAAATAAATATCATCCTGAAGCTGAAGACTATCGAAAACACATCGATAACAATCGAAAAAGCAACGAGTATTTTTTTATTTATTTTTTATCAGCCACGCAAGCGCATTTACAATATTTTTATTTATCTGTCATCAAGTCATGTGTATGATAAAATTTTGTTTATTTATATTTACAAAATAAAATTTTTAATAACAAATACTTAACAATTAAACAATTAAAATTAACAAGAATTAAAACAAGTGATATTAATAAATGCCACAAGTAATTATCATACAATTAATAGAGAACAAACAATAGTAATTAGAAAGTGATAAAAAGAGGTTATAAATATTTGAACAATGTTTACTAAAAAAATAAATAAAAAAGAAACAACAATATCTGTTGATCTTGATGAACCATTAACAAGTAATTCATGCTCGAAATTAATAATTGAATCTATGAAATATATATTATATCAAAAACAACAAATACCATTTCCATATGATACATTGTTACAACTACAAAAAACAAATAAACCAACAAATAAAAATAACAATACAATTAAAAATTTATTAGCAACAATTGAGCTTATAACTGATGAATTAACATGTCAATTACATACAAATGAATGTGATGTTAGAGAAGTTATTATTGTCATTGGTGCAACACCAGTATCACCAAAATTTTTGGTTAAATTTGAACTTCCAGATAATATATTAAGTAGCAAAAAACATATGGAATATCAGCACTCATATAGAAAGCCTCTGTTGACATTAATGAGGTAAAAAAAAATTATATTCCTCCTTTTAAATAACAAATTGTAATTATTTTACTAATTAAATTAAAATTATTTACAGATGTTTAATTAAAAGTGACGAGTTTCAAGATGCCATGGCTCTTCCTCAAGGACCAACAAACACATTTGTTCTTGTTCAAAAAAGTGACGCAAGTACCAAGTCAGATTTTTTTTTACCAAAGCCACAATATACACCACCAATTCAAACATCAACTTGTATCTCAATTAAAATTAAACATAATGATACTATCAATCCAAATTGTACATGTATGAATATTGTTAAAATTCATCATGACAATGATGAATCATCTGTTGATGATATTCCAATTAATATCATTCAAATTTGCACGAAAAAACCATACTTGTGGTACCAGTCAAAAGAAGTTGTTAAAGGATTTAAATATATTGGATAAATGATTTTTTTGTTTATTTTTTTTTTTCGATTAACAAATTTTTATAGATGAAAATATTAGCCTGCAATTATTAGTATAATAAATAACTATTTATATAAAAAATTTTATGATTATTAAGTAGCTAATTATTAGTAGATATTTAAAACTTGATAAATAATTTTTTCGTAATTTCTTTTTATTAATTTATTTTAAATAACTAGTTGAGAAGCTTAATTTTACTTTTGCATTTTATTTGATAGAAAAAAATTATATTAAAATTTAAATACAACGAGTACTAGTAATTTAATCTGAAAAATGTTTGGTTTATTTTTTTTTCTTTTTAAATAATAATATTTTATAAATATACTGTTTTCTTTTTTTTTTTAAATTTAAATTAATAAAGTAATTGACAAATATTTTAGAAAAAAAAAAAAACTTTTCCAATTCTAATATTTGTGTGTTTAATGATTTTTGTTTTTTTTTTTTAATCGTTTTATCCGTGAAAGTTAAAACCCACTTTATTGAAAAAAAATATATCAAATAATAATCAAATAAAATAAAAATTAACAATTTATCATAAAAAATATATAAAAAAATACAAAATAAAAATATTTTTACCTTGTCTGAACGTGAATCAGGATCAACAGGAAAGAATCAAATTGAAATTGTGTAAGTGGTTTTGCAATACTATTCAAACTAACATCAACATATCCATCAAGTTCTTTTTTATTATCTATATTAATATCACTCAAATAACTATCTGGTACTTCATTAATATCTTCTGAATTTTTATGTTTAAATAATTTATTATATATATATATAATACTCTTTGGTTTTCCGGTAAAATTGGTTTGTAAATATTTCTACCTTACCGATTGTTAGATAAATTATCGGTATTTTCTATTTTTAAATTTTGAATTTTATAAATAATCAGCGGAGAAAAAAAAATATTTTACGGGAAATTTTGGAAATAAATAGCGTGACGCATGCTGATAATATTATTATTTTTTTATTATCTTATTTAAAACAAATTTTTTTTTTTTAAGAAAATTTTTAAATAAAAGATGAAAAAAATAATAATAATATTATCAGCATGCGTCATCTATTTATATTCAAAGTCTGACTAAGACTTTTTAATTTTTTTTTTTTATTTTGCTAAAATGAAATATCCATTACATGATTTTTTGAGCTTTTGTTTTGTTTCTTTTTTTTACACAACAGAGACAACGAACAATCGAATATTTCGTTTTTTTCTGAGCCACACAACAATTAAAAAAATGAACATATAAGTTCAATAATATTTTACGTTTTTTTGATACTTTCTTTGCTGTTTTTATAAATTCAGGAGTTATACTTGTATCTTTTAACTTCAACGCTCCCATAAATGGTGAATTTTCAAGAATTTTTTCAATGGTATTGTTAGTTATTTTATAACTTTCTGGTAGTACCAATGATAGCAGCCCTTTGAGCGATTTCCATGAAGAATCAGTGATGTTACTTTTGCCACCTAAATGAAGATATTTTAAATGTTTCATCTTTGTAATTGCTTGTATACCAACATCAGTTACTGATGAACAATTTGCATGTAAATATTCTAAGAATTTGAAGCTATTGGCAATCATATACAAAATATCATCTGTAAGTTTCTCAGTATCGGTTAAATAAAGGTGTGTGATATCCACAAGCTTAATGTTTAAATAATTTTCACAAATATACTCATGATGATGAAAATTTAATTTAGCATCAGCAATAGCCTCAGCTACGCAGCAGGAAATCTTTATACCACCAATTTCAATTTTT
The DNA here is from genome assembly GCF_014905175.1 of Aphidius gifuensis. Classification (NCBI taxonomy): domain Eukaryota; kingdom Metazoa; phylum Arthropoda; class Insecta; order Hymenoptera; family Braconidae; genus Aphidius; species Aphidius gifuensis. The sequence continues at coordinate 23,197,261 of NC_057791.1, read as the reverse complement.
TTCAAGGCTTTTAGTTGAGGAATTATCTGTAAAATAAATTATTTGTAATTAAATGTAAAGAGTAAAAATAATATTTTTTAATTTTTTAATTGTAATACATATAAATAGTTCAACTTACACCCAAGAATGAGTTTGGGAATTGACTCAATGTCAATGTGTCTTCGCTTTGACTTAACAGAATGAGTTCATTTAAAGTATTGGCAACGTTTTTCAATGATAAAATTAGAGTCTTCGGTATTTTAGGAGTACGTTGAAATATAATTTTTAATATTTTCAGTTTAGACATACGTGAAAATGCATTTTCTAAATCATTATTATCAAAAGGATATTTCAATCTCAGTCGAAGTTTCACTAGGTTTGGACAAGATTTATTAACAATAGGCACTATGTTAGAATTATCATAAGCTACCAAGTCTATTTCTGTTAAATAACCGCAACATTTATCAAGAAGTGATCTTAAGAAACTTGATTTATTCTCATTTGTTTTAAATTGCTCTAAAGAGTTTTGAGGACAATCATATTCCCAATGAGATAGTTCAAGTTTGTTTACTTTAAAACAATAAGAATGAACAACTCTATTCCAGTTTTTGCATACTGAAAAAAAAATTAATTACAAATTTATTATAATATACTATCAATTATGACAATTACCAAATAATTTTTTTTTAAATAAACAATTGATATGTTATTCATCATACCTTGTGCAATTTTCGGTCTTTCACATACTGGAATATACATAAATATTTCACTCAGGCAATCATCATTAATAAAGTCAATCATTATTATTTTTTTGGCATAGGAATGATCATAATGCTGATGATATATCTAAAAAAAATAAATAATAGATTTATATTTATACAATAATGTATAGTGTTTAATTTACTATATTATAAAAAACGAACCTTTTGACGTTTTTCATATGACTTTGTAGAACTTGTTTGACTTGTATTTTCACATTTTCTTTTAAAAATTTTGTCGACTTTTAATTCACCCAACATTTTGAACTCACTTATTATAAAAAAATGTTAATATTTTTTAATAAATTGTATTTAAAATGACAAAAAGATTTTTAAGGGTGCTTAAGGTTGATTCTGAATAATTGAGTTTCTGATAGATTTTTTTATATTGGGTTTTTTTTAAATGAAATAATTATCTATCTTGTAAATTTTTTTCAATTTTTTCTGACGTGGTTTTTTTGCGATAATGGGTGTCAAAGTTGACAATTTTTACACACGAGAATAGGCCATACTTTACATTTTTAGCTAGTTCGCTGTCTGATATAAATCTTTCAAATTACGATCAAATTGAAGTGTTTAAAAAAACGAATCTACTCAAAAAATTTAAATTTTTTCTGACGTGGTTTTTTAAAAATAAATAACTTTAAAATATTAAAACTTTGCTAGATATGCGCGGCACACAGACATGAACACAAGCATGGTTTTGGTGTACGACGTAAACTTTGTTTGCTAGTGTGTTGCCGCTTGATGAACTTGGTTTTTTACATCAGTGGCACCACAAAAATTTCAGGACACGGAAATAAAAAATAGCGTTATACGGGCCCTTCGTGGCATAAATATTGGTTCGGTAATGCGGCTCGGAATCAACCTCAAGGGAGTTCAAAGTTCGAACAAAAAAACAACAAACAAGAAATGTAGCCTAGTGGGCACCTCAATGCTATAGGGCTATTGTAAAAATTGATAAAATTTTATGCGGCACCCTTCACTTTTTTTGGAGTAGACGATCCTGTTTTCCACTAATACACAATACACATTCGAACTCCTTTAAGTTTGACTGTTATAAATAATGTATTTTAATTAATCGTTCACCACGTGTGTACTACACAGTGGGCAGCATCAATATGATCAGTTCCATCAGTTCTCAACTCTAGAGATCCCTATGTGAAGCGACGTCGGTTAACATCGGTTAACGTCGAAAGCTTCAATTTTTATTGATGTTGACCACGCTGACCACGTGTTTGCTCAGCACAAATTTTTTTTTTTTTTTGTAATTAATTTTTTTGTTGGGCAATTTATAATTTATTTGCAAAGGCTAAAAGAGAAAGAGCTTTACCTATATAATATTGTGAACATTTATTTGTGTCTGTTTTTAAATTCATATTTTTCAACCATTTTTGCAATTGACGACGATTATTCATTTATACCTATATTTTTTTTTAATCACCTAAACAAGGCATCATGACAATTATTCATAATTATTAATAATAACCAAGGGTTCTCAATTATTGAATTAATTTTTTTTTTCTTCATTCTATTAATAATTGTTTATTAAAAAATATAAAAACATTGTCAGATTATAAAATTTATATTTTATACAAAATTGCTATTGCCGATGAAAAAATTATACAAACAGTCATTAACAAAGTACAAAAGACATCCATCGTTGTTTTTTAATTTATTTATTAATTTTGTTTTTTTATAAATTTATTTATGTAAATTTCTATGTCAATTTATTAAAGATTAAGGAACCCTTTTACATATCATCAGCGAATTTTTTTCATTGATTATTTTTATATTAATTTTATTTATATTAATTTATTTGAAAATTAATTTTTCATATTAATAATTATATACACATATCTATAATTCACATTTTAATTTATTAATTAATTTGCTTTGTGCTAAAAAACAATCTTTTTTTCTTTCTAAATCAACTATTTAAAAATAACATTCGCAAGCTAATAACTTTTTCTGTTCTTATATTTCAAATAGAATTTTAATTTTCAATTTTTTTCTAATTTATTTGAGAGGGACACACGATCCTGTCGTCAAATTATGGATGCAAGCAGCCACCAGTGCTATTCGAAAAAAAAAAACCAATTTAATCCTTTTAATTAATTACTTAATTATTAAAAAATGTTTCTTTAATTTTTTTTTCTATGGACTTGGGTACGTAGAACCATACACACATTTATGAATTATAATTAAAATAATAATTAATGATAAAATAATGAAAAAAATTAAAAATTGTATCAAAATAAAATATCGGACGTTAAGAAATTTATGATTTTAATTTTCATAAGTTATTTTTCCTTTCTCAATTAAATTCCATTTGTTAATTTGATAAATGATATTTATTTTAATGATTTTTTTTTGGCAAATAATTTATTCAAGTCATGTAAATTAATTTTTCTATTTGTTAAATTAAAAAAAGTAGCTGCAACAGCAGCTCAACTTACTGATTACAATAAGTTGTTCTTTTGTATTTTTTTAAAAATCTTTTTAGTTTAATTTACTTTATTATTGAAATTATTCAATTTCAACTGTATCAAAAAAAAAACAAAACAAAATTGAGATTAAAATAAGTAAAATAGCTGCAGCAGCTAAAACTGCAGTTAATTAAAATAGGTTGTTGTTCTTTGTATTTTTTTTTTCCCAAAAAATATACTTTGTATTATGTTACTTTATTATAATTAAATTTATCAAATTCAGTTGGAAAAAAAAAAAGAAAAATTGTCTTTTTTAATTGTGTTACATACGTAATCAAAAAAAATACACTGATAAATATTTGTTTTTGTGTGTAATCTCATATGAGCATTTAGCTTACTTTTTGATGTATATTTTTTATGACAATTTATTCATACATTTAAATGGTCTGTCATTGGTGTATAAATATTCATGTGATGACGATGATGATGATAATTTTTGTTTATTCTGCTCTTGATAATTACTCTCTTTATTTAAATTTGGAATTGTTGAATTTATTAAATGAGATAATTTATGGTTCATCAATTAATTGTCATTTGAAAATAATAAGCAAAAAAGAGCACATGATCGTCTTTCATATTTAGTTGTTGAAGTTAATTTTTTTGTTGATGATGGCAATGCAGTTGAGTCATTTATCGTATTGCTAAATATCCAAAATTATTTGTTGTTTCAACAATATGAGAAAAGTGATACTGAAGTTGATAATATCAAAACAAGTGACAGGTAAGTCTGTAATTAATTTATTAAATATGTAAATGAAACTTAGAGTGTATATTTTTTCAATTTATCTATAAATTTTAATTTATACAATAAATTACCATAGCATTAAAAAAAAAATCACTTCTTTTACATGTATGAATATGTTACTTTTTTTATAAATTTTATAGAGAATATAAATAAGTTAATAAATAATGTGAATATTTAAACACAAAAATTAAAAAATATTCTAACTTATTTAGTATTTTCCATAATTTAAAGTTTGGCGCTTTTGGTTTCGTCCAATGTTTAGTTTATTTTTTTTTCTTTTTAAATAAGAACATTTTATAAATATATTCTTTTTTTTTTTTTTAATTTATAAATTGATAAAGTAATTGAAAAATATTTCACATGATTTTTTATTATAAGTAAAAAAATTAATAAATATAAATAAATTTTTTTATCTGGTGTTATAAAAAATATGCTTTGTATTATTTAAAAAAAAAAAAAATTGTCTTTTTTAATTGTGTTTTCCATCAATTGTTACCTTATCAAAAAGAATTCTTTATTTTATATTTTTTTTTATATTATACTTATATATATGAGTGTAATGAGAAGCAAGGCAGGGATTTGCCTTACCGTTATGATATCGATTATTTACAAAAAAAAAAAAACCCAACGATATAACGAGAAAACATCAAACACAACATATCGAACAATATCGAAGCTTTAATCCATCATTTTGATTATTATTACTCTGGGAATAGGGGGAATAGTTTCGAGTGGTTTCGAGCATTTGTGAGTTTGTGTTTTCACGTTTGCCTGCGTTTGCCAAAATGGCAGAAAGCAAATCATCTCGTCGTGTCGCACAAAGCGAAGATTTATCAAATGTTGAATTTGAAACAAGTGAAGATGTTGAAGTTGTACCAACTTTTGACAACATGGGACTCAGAGAAGAGCTTCTCCGAGGAATTTACGCTTACGGTAATTTAATTAACTCACAACAAAAAACAACCACATATCCTAACCTCAATTTCCCAACACAAACATTCGTCTAGCTCTGGATTATTACATCCTGGCTATAAAAAAATAATAGCTAAATTACAACAACAACAACAGCTATATTATTGTTAAATTAAATGAAAATAATATATAATTTCTGTTTAAATAGGTTTTGAAAAACCATCAGCAATTCAACAACGTTCAATAAAGCCAATAATGAAAGGTCGTGATGTTATTGCACAGGCACAATCTGGTACTGGTAAAACAGCAACATTTTCAATATCAATTCTTCAATCACTTGATACAACAGTACGTGAAACACAAGTATTAGTATTATCACCAACACGTGAATTAGCTGTACAAATTCAAAAAGTCATATTGGCACTTGGTGATTTTATGAATGTACAATGTCATGCATGCATTGGTGGTACGAATCTTGGTGAAGATATTAGAAAACTTGATTATGGACAACATGTTGTTTCTGGTACACCAGGAAGAGTATTTGGTAAATAAATTTATAAGCAAATTACACACTTTACCCTTCACTTAACATCATCATTTTTTTTTTTTTTAAACTGGTTTTTATCATTTGAAAGTTGATCTAGTTAAACAAGTATTATTTTTATTTAAAACTCGTTGATATTATGTCCTTGATCTTGGTTAATTTATTAATATATTAAATGTTTTATTTGTTTTTTAAAATTTAGATATGATTAAAAGAAGAGTTCTACGTACAAGAGCAATTAAAATGTTGGTTCTAGATGAATCTGATGAAATGTTAAACAAAGGTTTTAAAGAACAAATTTATGATGTTTATCGTTATCTTCCACCAGCAACACAAGTTGTTCTTGTGTCAGCAACATTACCCCATGAAATTCTTGAAATGACATCAAAATTCATGACTGATCCAATTCGTATTCTCGTTAAACGGTTAGTATTTAAATTAAAAAATAAAACAAATAATTATTACTTGAACATCAAGCAGACAAATCATTGTAATTTTTTATTTTTTTTTACAGTGATGAATTGACTCTTGAAGGTATTAAACAATTTTTCGTTGCTGTTGAAAGAGAAGAATGGAAATTTGATACACTTTGTGATCTTTATGACACACTGACAATAACACAAGCTGTTATATTTTGCAATACAAAACGTAAGGTTGATTGGTTATCTGATAAAATGAGAGAAGCTAATTTCACTGTTTGCTCTATGCATGGTGATATGCCACAAAAAGAACGTGATAATATTATGAAAGAATTTCGATCAGGACAAAGGTAAATACATCAATTATTAATCCACCAAAATTTATCAAGAAATAGCTATTAAAATTATTATTTTTCCATTATTATTTAAATATAAATAATATATTTACATGTTGTAAAATTTATAAATGTATATTTTTAATTTTAAATAATATTTTTTTGATGATTTACTAATAATTTTAATGTATTTTTGTTTTAAACAGTCGTGTACTTATCACAACAGACGTATGGGCACGTGGTATTGACGTACAACAAGTATCACTTGTAATTAATTACGATTTACCAAACAATCGTGAATTGTACATCCACAGAATTGGAAGATCTGGACGTTTTGGAAGAAAAGGTGTATCAATTAATTTTGTTAAAACTGATGACATACGTATCCTTCGTGACATTGAACAATATTATTCTACCCAAATTGATGAAATGCCAATGAACGTTGCTGATTTGATATAATTAAATCAAAAAAAAAAATATTAAAAATACAATTAAATATATTCTTTTTTTTTTTTTTATATCATAGCTAATTTTTATTGTCAATTCTCTTTTTTTTTCTTCGCTTTTTATTTATAATAAATAAGAATTATCATTACGTTTATGAATCATTCGAATATTTTCATTTTTTTTTTTTTGTTTTTGTATTTAATGAATTGTTTCTCTTTGAGATAATCCAATATTGTAAATTAACGTAACAATATAAAAATTAAAATACAAAAAAAAAACAGAAGTTATTGTTGTTATTATATTTATTATTTTAATAATAATTTTTTAAATAATTATTAAGTGCGCAAGCGTTGGGCCATATGCTTGATGATGAGTGTATCAAACAAGCCCACGATGAGGTGAAGAAAAAAATCAATACTTCACCTCCCAAAACAACTCAAATGATACTCGAGGCAATGTTATCACATTTCCAACAAAATAAAATACACTATTTATCAATAAAATAATCGTAAAGTTTATTCATAATTTAACAACAAAACAATTAAAAAATTACATGAAATAAAAAAGATAAATAAAACATTGATTTGATTTGATAAATAAAACACAATAGTGCTGTGAAAAAAATACAAAATGAAACGTAAAAAAAGTGTATTTTATATTATTTAAAAAAAAAAAAACAATTACATTAGCAATTATTATAAACAAACAATTTATTTATTTATTATTAATTATGTTTTTTTTTTGTTTTATTTGTGATGATGATGATGATTTAATGTTTACAAATAATTTTACGATAATGATACGAAGGGAACGTACAAGAAAAGACAGGCATATTTATGGAAAAATAAAAATAACGTAGAAATTTTTTTTAATTGAAAAAGTAAAGGAAAATAGAATTTATTTTCTTTTATTTTTTTTTTTTTTTCATTTGTTATTTATTTATTCTATGGAGTTACATAGAATGGATCAAGAAGACTGTATCAGAAGATCACAGGCATCATCAGCAAGAAGATATCCAAATGTATACAAAAAAGAAAATCATCCATCACCACGTGAGTTGTTTTAATTTGAATCAATTATTTATTTTATTTTTCTTTGTTTGACCTAGATTAGCTTTGTAAAAAAATAAATCATAAATAATGGTTTTGTATGGTAAAATATGAGGAAAAATAATGTGTAATTATTGAATTAATATTTGATATTGTCAACAGATATAATATCACCAAAAATAGAGCCAATAAATAATCAACAAAATCAACAAAATCAACATGTGCCACGACAAAGTGTTCGTATTGCTGTTTATTTAATGTCAGGTGTATTTTTATCAATGGAAATTGAACGTAATACAACTGTACAACAAATACAAACAATATTACAATCAGATAGTGAATTGGGTTTATCAAAATTGTCATCAATAAATGGACAAACAATATTTTCTCTATGGATGTGTTCATTACAACTTGAATTACAATTACGACCAAATCATAGGCCAATTGATATTGCAAATAAATGGAATAATTTAATTAAAAAATATGCTTTACATAGAAATAATTATGATGAAGAGCCAATATTATATATGAAAAGAAATGTTTTTTTAACAAGAAGAGATGAAGAACAAATAAAAGATCCAAAAGTGCTGGAATTACTTTATGCTGAGGCTAAACAAAATGTTCTTGAAGGTAATTTATTTATTTTTATATAATTTATGAGCTGATGTTGATTGTTTTTTTTTTTTTCGTTTGCAGGAAGATATCCTTGTGAAGGACAAGCAAGATATGCTAGCCTTGGTGCACTTCAAGCAAGAATTGAACTTGGACCATATAATCCACAAACTCATACACTTGCATATTTTAGAAAACATAGAAAAAAATTTCTACCAAATCATCAAACATGTCCAAATTTTTTAACTGGTTTAGGTTTTGGTCTTGGTATTGTTGGTGGTAAGGGGGCACCAGAAGCACGTTTACTTGAACAATATAAAAGAATACCAAATCATGCTGGTACAAATACAAATTCACGTAAACTTGTTAGAAAATATCTTGAATTTTGTTGGGGTTTACCAAGTTATGGAGCTGCATTTTTTCAAGGACAAATTGAAAAACCAGTACGTGGTCTTGCATCATGGATTATGAATCGTGATTTAAGAGTATTAATTGCAATTAATAATACTGGTGTTTATATTGTTGATGATTTTGAATGTGTAAGTTAACGACTTGGTTTTTATATTAATTTAGTTTTTTGTTTTGTAATTTAATTTGGGTATGTTTTTTATTGGTGGTTTATAGAGCTTATTACTTGGATTAAAATATTCAGAATTAAGCTGGGAAATGGCAAAACCATCTGATGAAAATAATCCTGATTGTTTGCCTTGTTTATTTCTACAATTTCCAGTTCGTGAAAATGGAACTCGTGTTTTTAAAATACTACAAGTTTTTTCAAGACAAGTTAGTATTATTATTTTTTTAATTTAACAATTATATTTATTAATAATTTAATTAATTTACTACTTTTTTTTTAATTTACAAAAATTAAAAACTAAAATATATATCCAATAAAATTTGAAATTAAAAATTTTTTAAATATCAAAATAAAGTAAAATAAAAATTTATTAGTAATAGTTTTTAAAAAATTTACAGCAATTTATTTAAAATATTAAAATTAATTATTGTTTATAATAAAAAATTTCATGTAAAATTAATTTTTTAAAAATCGAAAAAAAAAAACAAAAATTATAAAAATTCGACAATTAAATTTTTCATATTTTTTAATTAAATAGAAAATATTCAATTATCAATTTGACAGCATTTTTACAAGCTAATTAAATTTAAAAAAACATTTGTAAATTAATTAAATTATTAATTATTTTAAATCGAAAAAATTGCAATGACAAAAAAATAAAATAAAATAATAACTGAATAATTAATTTAATAATTTTAAAGGCAATAATGATGGACACATTGATTTCGGGATTTGCCGAAGAATATCGTCAAATTGATGAAACAATTGATACCACCACAAATCGAACCGAAGCCACTGTGATAACAAATACTGGTAGTTTTACAAATAAACTCAGTAAATTCACGTTGGCCACTTTTGATGATCAAGGTAAACAATATGCAAACATCATCAATTAAATAAATACATATTTATTGAATTTTAATAATTTTCAGGTCATTGCATTGGACAAATGGGATCTTGGTCTTTTCAATGATATTACACCCTATTTTCCTGTGCGCACGTGTTGATGACCAAAGTTAGACATAGAATAATCGTGATATTTAAATAAAAAAAAAGAAAAAAAAAAATAAATAAAAAGACTTTCCGCGAGAATGTATTTTCATCGAGATAAAAAAGAAAAAAAAAAAAAAAAATGACTGTTAATTAAATACCATTTAAAAAAAAAACCAAAAAATTATATATAAAAAACAAAAATTAAATGAAAAAATTTTTATTTGAAAAATAATTTATCAAATATTTTATTGGTGATTGTGATGATGATAATTATTTATTAGAGTGATGATAAACGTTTGTCATTATCAAGTGATTTTTGTATTTTTAGATAACGTTGATTTGATAAATTACAGTGACGTTTTAATCTCATCTCCAATGCATGTATGTCAAACGTAATTTTATCAATTTCATTTGTCAATTTTTCTTCGTCTTCATTTGAAATTTCCTGGGCCTTAAAAATAAATTTTTATAAATAATTAATTTGGGATATATGTTGTTTAAAAAGCCAACAAAATAGTAGTTAAAATAATAATACCTGAGAACGATAATCTAGGAGTTCTTTGTATTTTTGATTAGATAATGTTATTTTTTGTGAAATATCATTTGCACGTTTAACCATCGTTTGTTTAAAATCATTGAGACACTCTTGACGTATTTGTAGCTGTTGATATTTACCAAGACTTTTTGGATTACCAATTTTTGATAAATACGGTTGTAAATAATCAATTTGTTCTTCAAATTGTCGTTGTGCCTGAACGCGAGCCATCTCTTCCTAAAATAAGACAAAAAAAAATTTAGTTATTTTTATTTTTTACTTGTTTTAAAAATTTAATTTGTACCTTTGCAAATAGCTCAGCTTTCGTATCATCATTTCTGTTAGTATCAAATATTGATATCAGCAATTTCGGCATGAAATATTCTTGTTGTCGTAATTTTAAAAATTCATCAACATCTGTTTCGACATTTCTCACGCAGTTGATGACTCTAAATTCATCATCTAGCAATTTTTCAAGCATATAAAAAAGTACTAGTGGTTTTTCTGGCTGAGCTAGAAAATCTGGCTGTAAAAAAATACTTAAATTAACTTTTTTTTAAATGCTTGTTAATAATTTTTAAAAATTAAATTTACATTGTATCCGTGTGTCATGTTTGGATCAAAAACAAGACGATCACCACGTTCAGCAATTGACGGTTTGACAAATGTACGTGTTGCTCTTGAAATGTTTTCATTTCCATAATGATAAATTAATCTTATCTCATCATCAACCATGTCAAACACTCGGATTGCAATGTCCTTTGTTGCAGCTAAATTAGGATTTCTTTTAAACTCTTCAGTAATTTTCTATTTAAAAAAAAAAACAAACATCCAAATTAACATAATTATAATAAACAAATTTTTTAATTTATAATTTTTCAAATTTACAATAATTTTTCGATGGTGAATGTCATTGGCTATCGGTTTTTTATCGACTGCAAATTCTACATTACGGTAACAAAGATAATCCTGTCTTCCAACATAATACTGGCTGAAGAAATTTTTTTTTGTTTCGATTTTTTCAAGACCATCATTTCTAACAGTATGATAAAATTCCAGTGTTCTATCTTCATCAATTGAATTTGTTCCCATCAATAAATAACGATGCTCTTTATTCAAAAAAATTTTAATTTATTTACTTAAAAAAAATTTAATAATTAATAAACAATTTAAAAATTAAATTTTAATTACCTTTGCAAGCATCTGGACGACCTCGCTCATACTCATCAACAACTAATTGACTATCTAAATATTTCGTTGATCCAACAAGACCATCACCTCGATTTGAATATTTTTCAATAATTTTTAATGCAAATTTATACTCATCATAATTATAAATTGTTACACTCTCAATCAATCCATCCATTTGTACATAAGGTGCATAAACTTCAACTTTTGTTTTTTTAAAAAACATAATTTTTTTACCATTTAAATATCTTCTTTCAAAATCTACAAATTAATTATTAAACTACAAATATTATCAACTAAAAAAAAAGTTAATTAATATTTTTTTTTTATACCTAGACTATTTATTTTTATTTCTTCAACATATGACACTGGCATATCAAGATGTTTTCTTTGCAGAATATTCATAGAATCATTATCTTCATCATCAGTTTCATTATTAATTGTGGAATTTCTATGATGATATGATGATGGTTCACCAGGTAATAAATGTTCCCACATTTTATTATCAAAAAGATCAAAATTTAATTTATCACATCCATCATTGCATGATTGTAAATTTAGCCAGTAATTTTCATGATTCCATAGACTCTCAATGCCATGATAATATTTATTTATTTCTTCATCAATGTCATATTTTTGTCCACTTGATGGTTCAATGAAAAATGATTTTTTTATTTCCGGATGTCGTGGAACATCTGTTTTATTGTCTGGCATAATAATAATCCACGCGTGAACACGATGACCTGAGTATTCATCCGGAAATGTTTCCTCACATTCCTTTATATTGTTAAAAATATGAAAAAAAAATAAAATAATTATTACAAATTGAATAATTTCGATAAATGGATAAGACAAATTTTATCTGTTTTTTTGGTTTCTCACGTGGAGTCCTTGAGAAAAATAAAAATATATATTACCGCAGATTGTCGATTCATGTCGATATTCAGACAATCCTTTTCATCATCATTATCATCATCATCATGAAGACGATTGAGTTCTTTTACCTCAAATTCAGTTGATTCAGTGAGTAATTTACTTCGGAAATCCGGTGGTGGTTTGAATTTATATTTAGTTGATGATATTTCAACGTCATTTGTATTTTCCCATGATTCATTTGATTTTTTAAAATATATATATGGCCGGTTTGATGTGTCATTGAGTGTTTGTTCACGTGATGCATAACCACTTACAACAAATGCATTGTAATATTGTCCAAGAAGAATACTGCATAATAGAGTTGATATTTCAAATGAATTTCCAATTTGGGTTCTTATTAACCATGTTGGTGAACATAATTTTTCAGGCTAGATAAAATAGATTTAATATTTTTTGAATTAAAAATTCATTTTTTAATTTTTTTTTCAATGAAAATTATTATTTAACATCTAGCTTTTGACAGGGTCTATGAGGAGTGGTGATTTTCAATTTTTATAAATTTAAATTAATCATAAAAAATGTTGATTTCTATTTTTTTTTTTAGCAAAAATTATTTTATATTTTTTATGTTTTTGCCGAATAATTTTCAAATAACTTTTAAAAGAAAAGATTTTCATAATGGAATTTTGTATAAAATAAATCTATAAACATTAATTTATCCAAATTTTACTAAATGAAAATTTTGAAAAGCTTTTTTAAATAATTTTTCCATTAACCACTGTTGGCAAGTAAAGGAAAATACTTGTCTGGAAATTCTACTCAACTAGCATTCGATACTGAAGAAAGCTCTCCCACACCAGTTACCACATCACTATTGAATTTAACAATAACAATAATCTATTATAATAATAATAATATTATACGACATTTAGCAAGTAATAAATATCCCTGTGTCACAGAAAACCTATATACTCTATCTCAAACAAAATAAAAAAAAAGAGGAAAAAAAATAACATTTATACACAGTTACATACCACGTGGTTTATTCAACATCTTGAAGAGAATATTAACTGTATATAAAAATAAATAAAATAAAAAAATTACACATCATCTTATTTACAACAGTAAATTCAATAAATCCTTGACCTACGATTTTTATTTATTCATTATTCTATCAAAATACATAACAGAAAAATTAAAAAAAAATATTTTCCCCTAATCTATATGAAGCATAAAATATTTAAATTTAAAAACTCATCAAATAATCCCTTTTCCCTTCAACACAACCAACTATTCATTATCTGTTTTCCTCAAATTAGCACCGTTATCATAATTATTATTTTTCCTAATTGATTTCAAAGAAAATTTTAAGTCAAAATACCTCAGTCTCTCCTCAATTTTCCGAGAAGAAAATAATACAAAAAAAAAAGACCTGAACATATATATATAGAAAATAAAGAAAAAAAAAAGAGACAAGAAACTGCTATAGCAATTTTCCGTAACGTCAAGGTGGGCGTCCACAGTTCTTCCTTCATCGACCCCCGGAGGGCCCCAGCAGTGAATCTCAAAACGAGGCGCGCAGTTAGATTATTTATTTTATTTTTTCATCTTTTTTCTTGTAAAAACACGTAGAGCACGTTCTTGATAGTGTTAGGGTAAATGGAAAAAAGTAGATGGCCAGTGGGTGGTGGTGTGTGGTTCACTATTTCTTCTCCCTATTTGTTTCCCCCTTTTGCAAGTTTTTTTTTTTTTTTGCCCCTTGAAAAAGTTTTACCCTCATTCCCCCGCGGCATTTTCTCTTCTATCTTTCACACCAGCATACAAGTAATTTTATATCTCCAACTAGCTTTCTTTCTCTATATAGTTATATATAAAATATATATTTATCTCTCTCTTTTCTACTTGGTATTTTATATGATAGTGTGTGCTTTGGGTTTATAACCACCCCTTGAATCTAATTCCGCGCACATCCCTTGCAACCCTCCTCAAACCATTCCGCGACCTATCGTCCATTTGCGTCGTCGTTCTTGTGTCACCCTCATTTTGTGTGTGTATATATATTCGACCCCTTCGGTTGTCACCCACGTGGAACACAAGGCAATGTTTGAGGGTGTGAGACAACCCAGACAACGCGAGAGGACTACACCATAGTCGCGGTGCCAGCTGCCATCAGTGGTTCTCATATTATTTTATCAATTTAAATTATTAACAATTATAAAAATACATCAATAATACATATTTTTTTATCATTTATTATTGTTCCTATTAATCGAAATTCATTGCTATTAATTTAAATGATTATTATTAAAATTTTTTCATTTTTAAAAACTATTTCATATTATTATTTAAGTTGTTTATTTATTTATTTTATTTTTACTCCTTTTTGTGGTCTGCTTAATGTTTATATGCAAGCGTATATTTGCACCGCGGATTATATATATATTTATATATATAAAATTTCAAATAAAATTTGCAAAGTGTGCGTTTGAGTATCTTCGAAAAACACATCACGCAATCGATTCTTTTTTTTATCTTGAATTCATTTTTTTTTTTTTATTTTTTCTGTATCTTGCACATGCCCGCGAGCTCAGAGGCGATTGGACACATATATATGTGCGGATATATATAGGCACTGATGAGGGGGACTATCGAAGCAGCAACCAAGAAACCTCGTCGTTGACGTCGTCATCTTTATCGATATCATGCAGGAGCAAAAAAAAAAAAAATAATAAAAAACCAAGCATATGAGAGCTAAAAAAAAATTTTTTTTTTTATATTACTCTTTCCTCTCTTTATGCACACGTACTCACACACACTTTAATATAATGCCTTTTTTTTTTTTTTTCCTCTTTTTATTCTTCATACCTCGAAGGTTTCTCTCGCTATTCGTACAAATCTTGCTCGACCACGCGTGTCTTTTTGCCTCAGTCAAGATAACACACACTGATTATTATTTGAAAAAAAAAAAATTAACGAAATATTATATAAAAATTGACAAATTTATATACACTATATTTATTTAAAAATAATTTTATTATATTTTTGATGTTTATCCTGATTCCCTTAAACATATCCAAAATAATCATTGAAAAAAATTGAAAATAAATTTAAAATAATATCTTGGATCAAGGATAAAAACACAGATATATTTTATTATTTAAAAAAAAAAAATTTTCAATAATAAAATACACTTGTTTGTATTTTTTTTTCAAATTTATTTAAGCTCAATAATTTGTGCTTGAATTCCATTATTTTCTGGCATTTTTAATTTTTTTTAAAATATATTTTATCAATCATAATTATAACAAAATAATAATGATAATTATTTTTTGTATTATTTATAATTTTGATGGTTGATATTTGCATTAATACGAAAAGTAAGTTAATGTGCATACCAGTGTGTAACAGTGGACGAGCAAACAACGAGAGAATAAAGCTTTTGGAGCAATTCGGTGTGGCGAAACACACTCGGGAAATATGCGAACCGCTATTCTACGTACTTGCATGTATATATAGTAAACTGACGGTATTATATTTACTACTCAATATATACCTATATATAAATTTACATGTGCAAGTGCCGGAGGGATAGCAAACGCAAGAGGTTGCATTACATATATAGGTATTTCCTCGCGGGTATATATACAAGCCACATTTGGAGCTGCACATAAGCGACAACGACAATTTCATATATATACATACCTATATATATCTATATGCAAGTAAAATTTAGTACATAGTAGGTTGGGTTCATGTTCAGCTAAAGGGGATCTCGATGGAATACGGTCAAGCAATGTTCTCGCCATTTGATTATTATTATCATCATCATCATCAACATCATGATGGCGTCACAGCTTACAACAATAAATTACAGCGTGATTTTTAAATTAACTCATAAATAAATCATTAACAATAAATTAACAACTATTTATAAAATTTATCCAAAGTTATTTAATTTATTTTTTAAAATTATTTTGTGGAGCTTTTTTTTCTTCAAATTTTGTTGATATTTTTTTTTTGTTTATTTATATTATTTATGGATTATTGTTGGATTTTTAATAGAGTTATAAAATATTGATTTATTTATTTATAACAATTGTATAATATTTGTTGAAAAAAAAAAAATAGATGGCTTTGTTTAAACGACGATTTGCCATTTAACTTTTTGATTGCTCAAGCAAGACGAATGGCGCGAATTTTCTGGATAATATATTTATTTTATTTTATATATAATATATAAATAGGTGGAAGTTAATCGTAAAGTTATAGTGTTTATGTAGGTATATATATAAAAATTTTTTGAAATGATATTCTTAAATATATGTGTAGTTGTATTTGAAATTTAGGGGACATATTTCATTGGTTTTTTTTGATGATGATGATGAGTAGTGGTGATTGCGTGAGGGCGGAGATAAAGATATGATAAAAATGAGATGATATGACGTAAGTGACTTGTGAATTGTAAATGCATATATGTTATTATTATGGTGAGACTTTTTTACAGTGTGTGCAGCGTATAAATACATGAGTCAGAGTCACGGAAGCGTTGGTATATCAAGCCGGTTTTCAATGAGTCTCGCGAGAATTAAATGAAAGAGGTATAAAAGATAAAGAGGGAGGCTGTATTATAAAATAAAAAATATAAAAATAATAATGACAGATGAAAAAAAAATAATTGAAATACGTCTACTTATATTTTATTAATTTATATTAGTTTTTTAAAATTTTTTTTTAAACTTGTTTTATATTTAATATTTCAATAAATATTTATTAAAAGACAAATTGTTATTTATTTTTTTATCATTTTAAATATTTTTAATTGTAAAAAAATTATTATTTATTTTTATTTATATCAATGATGGGTTATTTTAATAATTTATCAAAGAAAAAGGCTATTTTCATCATTTATCGAAGAATTGTTTATTTAAAATTATATTTTTTTGTATTTAATTTTATCTCAATTTTATTTTGTTCAACAATGGCTTGGTTGAGTATTATTTTATACAAATGAAATATATTTTTTAACATTTTAATTGATAATAAATTGCCGTATGATAATTGAGTAATCATTTAAAAATAAACAGATGTATTTTTAATTAAATTTTATGTCAACTATCACTGTAATAAAAAAACAAAAATAAAAAAAAAAATTCCTCTCTCAAATCTCATACGCATTAACACCCTAAAATTATATTTAATTGTCAATCCAACCATTAAAATAAAAATCCTTCAAAATCCTCTATCACTTTCATATCATCCCAAAAAAAAAAAATCTCATAAACTTTCAAAACGAAAATAAGAATATCTCCCAAATTTTCTCTCAAATTCAAGGGTGTAGAATATCCGCAGCAAAAATAAAAGAATCAAAAAATAAAAAAAGCAAAAAAAATCCCCCGTGAGTCCAAAAAAAAAAAACCCGCAATATATGGAATGAAAAAATGAAAAAAAAAAAAAAATCTAAAAATTCAAACGAATAATATATACATAAAAAAAAAAAAAATAAAAATGAAATTTCAAATGCAGCATATATATAAAAACATAAATGCAGAGCTCCACAGAGTCGTATAAAGAATAGTCGAATGAGAGGGTAGAAATTGGTGCCGACGAGTCCAACGAGGGCGCGACTTTATGAGGGTGCTTTTTGGACAACGACTATGCCGAGTGCATCGCACTGGACTTTATCCATATATATACAAAAGCTAGCGAGGATGCAGACTACATATACATAAAGAGAATATATAGAACTCGAAAAGGGAATTGCCAGGTTGTCGAGTGGGAGTTGTATAAAAGGGCCGATGTTTGCGAGTGAACTGGCAATGGCGACACACACTGTGTACACAAAGGGACAGAAGGTACTTCAATATACATATACATACACTTCTCTCACGACAACGACGACGATAACGACGACTACGACGACGACGACGACAACATCAAGGCGTTATATAGTTTGACTCAACTCTCAAGGTATACCTATGTATACAGCCATTCTATATATAGCCATCACATATAACAGGATAAGAGCAGAGAAGCTGAAACGACAAGGGTGAGGTTGATGGTTGGGTGGTTCGCTCTCTCGCTGATTACGTCGCGGAATAGCCGTTGCGAGAATACCGAGGTCGAGCTTCCAACTTCCTACCTACCTACCTCCCTATATATTCAAGATATATATCTACTGTACGTGTACGAAATTCTCTATCTCACCAAACTTTATCACTCTCTCTTGCTCTTGCTCTCTTTTGCTCTCACCCTCTTGCTGCTTTGAGCTCTTGGGAATATATATATAGATATAGAGTGTGTGTGCGACAGAATATATATCTGCAATGTCCTACCAAACCTGAGCAAGGGTTTTGCTTTCTCACTGACATGCATGTATATATATATGCATGTTGGGAAGAGAAGAGAGAAGTTTAGGGTTGCACTGCACAAAGCGACCCCTATCCTACTTTAGTGAATGTATGCCTGAGGGCCTTGCCTGCTTCTGATGTGTGTGCATGCTTCAACTATATATATATACTGGTCCTCAATTCTGAGGGTCGTGAGATTCAACCTATAAGCTTTAATACAAAAATACATCAGAAAAAAAATGAAATAATAATGATAATAATTTGAATATGAATATTATTATTATTATATTATGAAAAAAGGGTTAAATATAATAAGAAGCATGCAGTGTTTACAAAAGATAAAAAAAGAAAGAGTATGATAATGATGATGATGATGATGGTGATGATGAAGGGATGCTTTGGGATGAAACATTTAGAACAAAAGGTCAAACTCATCAGTATAAACAAACTTATTATAAATGTCTAGATATATATATTAATTTTACAAACAAAGATTAAAAATTTGATGTTTTAAATATGCAGAAAACTTGATTTATAAAACTAGAACAATATTTTTATTTTTTTCATCAAAATATGTATATTATTTATTTTTTCTAATCTTATTTTATTTGAAAATATTTCTTTATGGGTTTTAATGCAACTGTCCATAGTTTATCGTCATGTATATTACTCTTATTTCTTCTTTGAACTCTAACTTTATATTTCTCTCTTGAAATTTCATCCCTGTCGTTCTCTGTTTCTCTATCAGTATATTACATGTTGGTGTTTTGCCTTGTGGAAAGTGACGCGATACATAGGCAGTATTACAGAGGGTTGCTGATGGGTGAATTGGGTGGATGGGTGGATTGGGTGAATAGAGTGAATTGAGAGAGATGGAAGTTAGTTAGATGAGGGTGGTAGCGGTGGTGGTGATGGTGGTGGTGTATTGACGGTCGGTGTCGCGAGGACCCAGGCTATCCAACGCGTCTTTCCAAAGGCGTCGACCGTATTTACTCCCTATCTTATATTCTCTCTCTCTCTCTCCCTTTTCCTTTTAGTTATAAACAAGGTTTATATATATTTATCTTTCTTACTTTATCACACACAGTTGATGTAAAGTACCGTATCATATATATATATACCTACATTTATTTTCAGCTATATTTCGACCCTTGGCTTTGCTCTGCTTTTGCTCTGCTTTTGCTCTGCTTGCAAGGTTACTCTGTCCTTGTTAAATGTTGTACTATTATAGCAACGTCGACGACAACGACGACGACGACCAAGGACCAGTGGTCCTCTTTCTAGATACTCTTTATACTCCCTCTTTGTGTGTATGTATATATAACTACCTACCTACCTATGATGTCTTTGTGTTTCTGTTGCCAAAGGGTAGGTACTAGAACGCAGCCTGGTTTGCTTTATATATTCAAAAACATATATACCTATATATACATGGTGAGTTACATCAAAGCTCAATTTTAATCCAAAGATTATATATTGTTTTGATAGTATTGAAAATTGATAAAAAACAAACTTGAGCTAATTTTAATTAATAAACTCTTTTTTATTTTAAAAAATACAAACTTTATTTTATTTCAAGTTTTTTTTTAAATTATTTAAATTGATTTATAATTATTTATTTATCTTTTTTTTTTTTTTAATTTTTAAATATTTTTATTATCAACAATGAATTGTTTTCAAGGTCTTTAATATGCAAGAGAAATAATATTATTATTATTTAATTTTTTTGTACATAGTTGCATATATTTAAAAAAAAAAATAAAATGAAAGAAATAAAATAAAACTAGGGTAAATGAGATACACTTGGTGAAAGTTTTGTTTTTTATTTTGAGGGTGAATTTATGGAGTTTTTGTGGATGAGAGTTTTTATATGTGTTTGTGTGTTTATGGGTTTGAAGCTTGCTGGAGATTTAGTTAGTTTTATTTATATATCTATATTATATGTGAGCTTGATGTTTGATTGTAATAGTATATGAGAAAATTCAAACGACCTAGTGAACTCTCTTTTCATTCTTTTTCTTTTTCTCATATTGCTTTATATATATATTATTTTTAACATTTCACTTTTTATATTATACAACACTCTATCCCCTTTATTTTTTATTTTCCATCTGTTGAACTTTGCTTTATTTTATTATTTTTTAATTCTTCTTTCAATTTTATTATTATTTTATTTTTTTATCATCTCTTTTCTCAAATTTATCAAGACAATTTTATCAATATAATGGGATTATTTTTTTTTCAGTTTACACATTAATGTAATTGACTGTGATATATATATTTACAACGAATTAACCAGATGTTCATAAACACATAAAATATCGACTTTTAAATAAAAAAAAAAAGGTTAGCAAAGTTAAATTGAATACCCTCATTTTCGCCATATCAACTTTATCCCTTTTCAAATCTTTTTAAATCAACCAGCAAAAAAAAACAAATAAAATTTTAACAAAATTCTTAAGCTTTTTTTTTACTTCAAACATTAGCACTATATATATTTCTCCAAATAAAAGAAAAAAAAAAAAAAAAGAGTTAAGACAAAAGAAAAAAAAAAGTAACAAACAGCAAAATAATAATACGAAAAAAAAATATATATATCCGGTGGTTAGCGAAGAGACGTAAAATGGGAGGATTTTTTTTTTCGAAAAAAAAAAAACGGACGAAAATCAAACGAGGGAAAAAAAAAAGAAATTTAGCGATCGATCTTTCGCGGAGCGGCCGAAACCTGCAGGGAGAGAGATAAAGTAAAAATAAAAAAAAATAAAAATGAAAAAAAAAAAAAAAATTTCGAGAGACGATAGACATTGGAAGAGAACTAGAGAATGTGAGATGATGATGCTGGCGTCGATGCTGCGGGGCATCAAGGGTGAGTTGAAAGAGGGTTTAGAGGGTATTGAGGGTATTGAGAATAAAAAAAAAAAAATAGATTGGTATGGGCAACATGACGGAGAATATTCGCGGTGTTGAAGAATATCGCGATATATCTATATATACCTAGAGAGAATTTGAGTGTACTATTCCAGACTCTTGTTCGTTCAAAATTTGTCTCTCTTTCTCTCAATTGGATTTCTGTTTCTCTCTTTGAAAATTTTGTCTCTGTCATCTTTGTCTTTCTCCCCTTGGACAACTGCTGAATTTCTCCCCAATATATATATATATGCACACAGTCGAGTGACCATCGCGGAAAACCCAGAGGAAAATTGTACGATCGATATGTGTGACTTTGGTCTCTTCAGGTCTAAAACGAACGCGAATTCTCTGATGGCAATGGCGACGCTGAAGTGGTATACAGATGCAAGAGTGATGAGGGTAAAAAGAGGACAGGGAAATACAAGGCTAAAGACACGAGAGGGTAGTTTTCATATATATATATTTTGAAGGAGAGATTCCAGAGAGAGATAGTTATATACAAATAAAACAGAATAAGAGAGAGAAATTATCACAAACGTGTGCAACGTGGCTTTTACTTCGCGAATATATATACTGAGACTTCAAGCTTGTCTGGATGATGGCGCGGCTTGTTGGAAACTCGGAACTTAAGGGGCGTACATATACTATTCAACTAAAATACATAGATAACTATCGATTTTACTATATGTATATATATATTTAATTTAAGGTTCATTGTAATTTGTCAATTAACATTTTTTTAAAAAATATATCCAAATATCAGTTATTATTATGGCTTTTTTTTTATTTTTGAAGACTATAATTTTGAGTGTAATTTATTGGAGCTTAATTTTTAAATACTGCTATTTAAAAATTTAATTGATATGAAATTAATTGGTGGTATTTTTTTTACTTTTATTTTTGGGTTGTTAAATTTTTTTTGTTTTTGATATTTTAATGTATAATTGAGAGATAATTTATTTTTGAATTTATGATTTGTTTTTTTTGGAATTTTTGGAGTTGTAATTTGGATATTTTTTTTTCACATGTGAAATGAGTGCATATGAATTCTTAGTTTTACCAAGTTACTGATGTTTTATAAATGTATTTTTTATTTTTTGTTTTTCGCTACTAACTACCTCGTCTTGACCCGAGGCCTTGTAAACCTTCTAACGCCTTGCGGGGACCCATTTCACGCGTAAATCTCAGGTACGTATAAAAACATTCAAAACGCCCCGGGTCAATCACCTCTCATACATAAACATTTTATTCATTTTTAAAAAATCTACCGCGAATCTAAATTTTATATAGCAAATAAAAATATCCATCAGTAAAAATAAATTTCAAAATGTATCTTTCAAAAATACATATAAGTGTCTCTTTAAATGAAAAAAAAAAAAAAAAAACTATAAAACAACTTGTCCCTTTTTGAAATAAAAAATACATGTCATTGAGTCTTTAAAAAAAATAAAAAAAAAGCCCTAAAATAATACATAATACAAGCCAAAAGTAAATAAATAATAATAACTATTAAAAAATTCCAAAAAACAATATAAAATATAAATAATAAAATTGATTTCCTTGAATAACAAAAAAAAAATTATAAAATAATTGAAATAAACATTTCCAAGTTTTTTTTAAAAAAAGGGATATATAATTTATATTATTCTCAGATTTTTATAACAAATATCATTTGTTCAATTCAAAAATGCATTGTCGAAAAAAAAAAATAAATAAAATTATCGTCAAAGGTAGATGAAATGAATGCGATTGAAAAGATTTGTATATATTATATGCATGTGGAATTGCCGGACACACGTTTCCTCTATCCGTTAAAGTATTAACCGTCAAAAAAACCGCGTTAAGAGTTTCTAAGAAAGGTTCGTCCTAGCTTGAGGCTGGCTATATCAGCGTGTTCATAGCATGATGTATATTATATTCATACTAAAGTAAAGGAAAAATAAAAAAAAAAATACTGACAAAGATCGAGTTGTGTAGAGTGAGTGAGACAAGTTGAATAAAAGATAAAAAATATAAATAAATAAAAAAGAAGAAGAAGAGGAAGAAGAAGAGCCATCAACAGAAGAGCCAAGAGAATTGAGGACGAAAACCATTCGTCCTCTAGTCATCCTCTGATGTATGAACCATGCTGTAGAATGTCGGGTAGAAAGTGTCTTGTTATATTGTAGATAGATGAGAGACGCCACCCTGGATGTTGAAAAAAAAAAATTATAAATAAATAAAAAATGTGTATATAGAAAAAAAAATACGAGATAAGTTGTCTCGTGTGTCGTCGTTTGTTGATGGTTAAAAAATACATAGAGGAAACCAAAGGCGACCACCATCGCGACCCAAAGGATTATTTTTCATTTGCCAATAATATAGAAAGAATATCCTCTTTACTCTTTTCCTCTCTCTCTATATATTTAAACCCTTTTTTTTTTTTTTTTTTGGTTTTTATTTTTATATGGATGTATGGAGGTTCCGGTCACGTATGAGACACCTCAAGAAACGTGACACATGATGGAAACAAAAAATCAAATATATAATAAAACAATTGACAATAAAATTAACATAAATAAATTGTAAAATTATTTATTAAGTTTTTTTTTTTTTTTTTTTTTGGATTGTGTTATAATATCATTGTTGTTGGGTTAAGTATTTTTTGTTTATTTTTTTATTTTTGAAGATAATTGGTTGAAGAGATTATGAGGGTATATGATGAGGTTCATTGAAATTATTTAAATAATAAGGGTGGATTTTTTTTTTTGGTTGGCCTTTTTGTGCTTAGTTGTTAATATTGATTAATTAATTTTTTATTTAGAATTAAAAATTGGAAGATAGGGTGTTGTATGCTTGATGGAATGCTTTGTCTAGTTTTGGTATTTAGAACTCGAGATAAATTTTAATTATTCTATAAAACACTGGAAATTGAGGCAGTGAATTCTATTGTAAAATCAAATTATAATATATATTTATAAGAATTGGGAAGAATGAAAAGAAAAATTCTAAATGTACGCAAATGCTACGATTCATTTTGTAATTTGAAAAATATTTAAAATCTATAATGATTATAAAATTAGTGTTTTTAAAAATTATAAATATTATCGAAGTGAAATTTGCATTATCCAAAATCTGTATTTATATAAATTTTATTTTTGTTTAATTAAAAATAGAAGATAATAATTAAATACAATTGAAGTGGAAAATTAACATTCAGACTTTTAAATATAATTAATTTAATGAATAATAATTTTAATATTTATTTTATTAATAATATTATATTTATAAATAATTTTAATTATTTAGAATATATGTAAATTTTATAATGACAAATATTGAATAATTAAAATTATTTAGACTTATTATATTAATAATTAAATGAACATTTTATATATTAGATTAATTTAATTATTAAAATTATAAATTATATTTTTATAATATAATTAAATTTAGATATTTAAATTAAAACGATGATTTTTATAATAGTATTATTATGTAATTAAGTGGTTTTATTTATTTTGTCGATTCAAGGTTATTAGACTAATATTTATATATTTGGCAAGAGGCTGAACCGAAAAGTTAATCGTGGGTCGAAACCACAAATGATAATGAAAAAATTAAATAAAAAATAGATACATAAATAGAAAAATATAAAATAACAAAAAAATTAATTTACAAAGTGGTAAGTTTATAAAAAAAAACAGTAATAAATAAATTTAAAAAAAATAAAATAATTTATATAGATTAATTATTGTTTGAATTAAACCAAGACAACTTGAGTTAAAATAAAAAAATCTCAAATTAAAATACAGTAATATTTTCTTTTTATTTTTGGATTTAAATCCTAATTTTTTGGATTCATCAATAGCTTCAAATTTAAATTAAAAGCCCTGTGTACTTTGCCATTATTGTTGTTAAATTTAACAATATTATAATTACACTTTAATGCAATAAAAAATTATTTTATAATTTAATTATATTATTCAAATTAACTCCATGATGTTTACATCGTTATTTAGCTCGAGATAAATATGCAAAATAAAAAGAAAATAAAAACAATATAAATGTAAAGATAAATGTCAACTATATAAAGTCATATTCATGAATTGCATCAAGTACATTATTACATCATCCCCATAAAATTCATATAAATAAAAAAGTAATAAAAAAATTTTTTTTTTTAAAAAGTTAAGCAGATGAATTAATTTTGCTTGGTCATTTCAAGTTATATTTAAAGATTTTTTTATTTATTTTTTTTCATTTTTTAAATATTCTTTTTATCCTGCGCTTTTCAAGATGAAAATTTATGCCAAGCCAGTCCTCGAGCATGGATTTGGCAGAGTTGTACGGCCAAATCCTTGAGGATCAGCCGTCGCGATTGAAGGCGAATGGCTTGAGAGAAAAAAATATAATATAAAAAAAAATCAAAGGTGTCGCAGGAAATAAAGTCTTTTTTGAGTATGCCAAAGAAAAAAATAAATAAATAAATCACGTTTATGTGTAGAAAAGTGATAGAGAGGAGAAAAAATAAATAAAAAAAAAAAGAATATATGCAAGGCGCCGTCGCGGCGTTGATATTTAAACACGATGTGAGACAGGTGGTGTTGAAGAAAAGATTGAAAGTACTAAAAGGACGTTTCTGGTTTTGATCTCTTCAGCTCATATATATTTTTTTATTTTTTATTTTTCTTCTGCTTTTCATCTTCCTCATATATTCATCTCGGGCTTTTATATATTATGTATATTTTTTTATTTTTTTTTATCAGCAAAAGTGTGCGCTGCGCTTTATAAAATATATAATATTATATATGGATCCGATCAGCCGGTCTGTATGTTCTTTGTGATCCGACGAAATTGCGCGGAACGAGTTGGCTATAAAAAGAAGAATGCGGAACGATATATATTTTTTTTTTAAATTCCATCAAAAATAATAAAAATATACAAGTACGTCAATAAAATTACGGAAAAATTTTAAAAATATATTTTATATCGCGATATATATTTTCAATCAAATTATAACTTTCTAATCTTTATTGCTCCAATAGCTTTTCTTATCAAATTTTTTCTCCAAAATTTTCAAGTAATTTATTCTGTTCTTCATCGTAGCAAAAAAAAAAAAAAATCAATCGAAATAATCAACAATTAATTTGATTGTTTACATATTTTAAAACACAAAATGTCTATTAATTTAATTAAAATTTTTTCTACTTAATTAATATGCAATGATCCCTAAAAAAAATTTCTAATTTGTCTGCTTATTTGAAGCTAAAAAGCTCACTTTTAAAACCCGTAAATTCCATGCAATTTTAAAGGCAAAAATTGATTACCACGTGGATAAATAATTTATTATAAAAATACTATTATGATTATAATAATAATTTAATATGATGATGACGTAATAGAAGTTATAACCGCGTATGAATGGGCAAAGAGCAACAAGTTGCTACTAAAAACTGAGTTGAATTTTGCTCGTTACACATCTATATATGTTCTTCCTTTTCCTATATTCTCTCTATACATATATATTGTACTCATTCTCTTCATCTCCTTATATTTATCTCTCCGATTTAATTTTTTTTTTTTCTATTTTTTTTTACCCTCTCTCTTTATCCATGACTCTTTCATACCCTCTATATACAAAACTGAGTTTATCAAAAAATAAAAAAAAACCAAATGAAATGTATATATAAAAAAAAAAAAAAATATAAATAAAAAAAAAAACGAAAAAATAATCTCTTCTCTTTAAAATTCCACCCCCGCCTTCAGGCCGTTATAAACCCTCTGGCTTTTTTTAAAGCAGAGCTATCATAATGACCAACTTGTGCACAATTGATACACTGTTATTTTCATTTAAAACATCTGATGGAATTTTTAATATTATTATTTTTTTTTTCATTTCTAATTTGTTTTGCATTCTTGAATTTTTTTATTTGTTTTATTTTGGAGTTTGTTTTTTTTTTTTTTTTTATTTAGTAGAGTTTGTGGGAGGAGAGGAGAAGAGAGGAGAGAGGGATTTGTATATATTTTTAGATTAGTCTTATCAAACACATAGCCTGACTTATCGATCTTGCCACAATCATTTGTTTTATTTGTATATGAATTATGTCTCATGATCACTGCTTTTGCGCCTATATCAATTTTCAAAGCACGTTTTAAACGTACGTGCCATATCCGATCTTTAACAAACGTATTTATATATATAAAAATATAATATATAGTATCATTGATAACCACAGATATTGTTCGATCATTATTTCGTTAATTTAGGTATTTAAAAAATTTAGAATCTCGTGTTAGATACGTTTATGAATTTTTAATTTTGTTAAATTGTTTGGATTAATTTTTTTAATTACAAATAAGATTTGTATATTTTTATTAATACAAATCATCAAATTTTATAATTGAATAATTAATTTACTATATTATTTTAAGCATTATAATAAAAACAAAAAAATTTTTTCAACGATTGATTAATATTTTTACAAATTAATATGAAAAAAAAAAACGAAAAAATATATTTTTTATTCTCAAAATAAATTGTTAAAAATAGTTGAAAAAAAAAAATTAAATTGGCATGAAATTAATTTAAAATAATTATTTATTGATAAATGAAAAATAATTATTTAAATTATACTTTACAATGTAGAATAAAAAGATTTTTTTTTTTTTACAAACAGCTTTTAAATAAAACAGTTTGAAATTATTTTAAAACTTTTTTTTCTTTCAATTAAAAAGTCGTTGATTGGGTTTCGAATTTTTTTGTATAAAAATTTTTAAGAATATCACGATTCATTCTTGGCTAATTAATTTACTTTCATGAAATTTTGTGATACAAGTTTAGTGTATATACATGAGACTAATAGACCTATACGAAATAATTTTAAAAGTTTTCCCTCTGTTCTAATTTGCTCTATATTACATGAAATATACAAAGGGATATATATACGTATATCTTGACGGCTATTTTACTACCCTGGATTTACGCTTGACTCAACCCTCAGTATAAAACTACCTAACTGAAAATACAAACGTAATAATATGACAAGGTTTTGTACAAATATATATACAAAGTCTTTTCGTTGCTTGCGCTTTTCGCTGCTGCTGCGTCATCATTTTGACGATTTTGCATGAATATTTTTATGTTAATTTTTTTTATTTTATTTATACGTAAATATATGCATATATGTATTTCAACAAATTCATAACGACTAAAGTTTAAAATACATTTACAAAAGGAAAAAGATTTCAAGCATTATAATTGTTGAATTTTTAAATTTAAAAAAAAATCATTTTCATATAATTATTTTGCATTTTCTTTGCTGATAAAATTATAAATCGAGATATTAAGTTGAATATTTTATAAAATACACAAATCAATTAGTTAATAAATTTCATTTCAAGATGAGTGTATAAACAATTGAGCAAAAAAAACAAAAAATGTAAAATAAGTTTAAAATTATTATTATATTCCTATAAATATTGGACTATCAATTTCATTAATTTAAAAATTATTTACAACAAATATTTTAATTTTAAAATTAAATATTTATAAAATATCCCAGTAAAATTTAATTTGTCTGACAAAATAAAGTTTCTTCTACTTAAAAAAAAAAATAAATACCAACATTTTCCATAAAAATAAAAAATAAATGCAAAAAAATAATTTCCAAAATTCAAATTAATTAAAATAAAAATCGAATATAAATTTTTTCGAATTATTAAAATTGTTGTTTGTAAAAAAAAGCAAAAAAAAAAAAATAAAAAAAACAAGCTTGATTATTATACATACATATATATGTATCACCAAGTGTACAAAACGGAAGTTTCAACCATCAACGGAACTGGTCGATTTTGCGTTCGCGTCCCCTCGTCACGTACCATTATAAACGTCCATAATACATACACATATACACAAACACATACTATGTACATATACATATCGTATTCTAGCTTGAAAAGCAACGAGAAATCGTTAACGGTAAATCAATCGTCAGTAGATATCGATTGGCTTATACCTAACACATATAGAATAGTATAGTAGTAGCATATAGTAGTTTGGCTCTGGTGAATCGAGATTGAGAACAGACAATGTTCTTCCTTCTTCAATTTCTTTATTTTTTTTCCCCATCATAGTGTTCTCCTTTGGATCTCCTTTAGCCCACCAATTCCATCCACCCATCCACCCACTCACATCAATACCAATACACACAAAGACAACCAATACTACTCCAACTATTACTACTCCAATTACTACTACTACCACTACAATAACTACTGTGTGCGTGCATTGAATAGGCCGATGGGGATTTACGGGCGGTTTCAGGCAATCGCGAATAGAGATTAGGCCGGTAATTAACTATGGATCTGGTCCGCGAGTAAAGGAAGATGGGGATTTGAAAGAGACAGAGAAGGAGAATGACGATGATGATGATGATGAAGAGAAAGAGAAGGAGGATGAAGAAGAGAAGGAAGAGAAGATGAAAGAGGGTATATACAGAGCGAACGACATGAGTGGTTAAGGATGAGGTGGAGAGTAAGAGGTGAAATGCTTGGTTGAGGTTGTTAGCTGGTATAGAGAACCTCGGGGGGTTTTAGTATGTTCACCAACTATAACTATATATATATATGTACAAGTGACCTGACTGAGTATTCCGCGGCTAGAAGCGCGCTTTTAGCCAATACCTGACTGAACCCTCGTTTGGCCAAAGCTCTTGGTTTGCGAATATATATATATATATTTTGATGGTACATAATATTTCACATGTACATACTATCATACCGCGAATATATATATAGTGTATGTTGGATGTATATATATGTACATAAAAGTGGTGTGAGGTATACGGACCCTATGTAGTATATATCCTCTCAAGTTGCTTGCTTGGTATGGCTTTCTACGTCGACCGTTTCCCCTTGACGAGCACCAGGGTGTGCGTGACCGTGTGGCGCAAAGGTTGATGGTGCACATTTGTGTCTATATATATATATATTTATAATGTAAAAGAGAAAGAGAGAAAATGCTCCAAAAGGCAGACGTGCTTGGCATCGAACGACCAACTGAAAAGCGTGAGGTACTTTCGATCCTCTGGCGTATCTTGGAAGATCCAATGTGCTGTGCACTTACGATGTTTTATACTGCATATATACCGCATCAACATTGTCAGTCTCTTTCTCTCTCTCTCTCTCTTTCTGTCTTATAAATTTTAAATATATTTTGGTATGTATATTGGGCTTTTGAATTTAATGCTAGGAACTTGATGATAATGATGATGTACAATTTAATTTTTATTTTGTTTTTTTTTTTTATGATAAAAGAAAATTGTAGTTATATTTTTATGCCAAAGCTGTTTGATATTTTAATTTTTTTTTTTTAAAGGGAAGGAAATATGAAAATTATATATTGGACTTTAAATTTCATTCATAAAAATTGGAGCATTGTTGAGAGTTTTTTAAACTTGTTTTTTATATATTTTTTTTTCCTTTCTTTTTGTATTGAAATGGAGAATTGGTAAAATGTTTAGGGTCAGTCCTTTTAAAACCTGTATGTCGATACGACCTCCAGGTGAGTTAATAAAATACTAAAAGTAATATAAATACAATAAAAAAAATAATATGATATATATATGATAAAAAAAAGATGAAATAAAAAGAATGGATAAATGATGAGAATTCAAGTAGACGCACAAAACGGGAATAAGAGTAGAATAAATAATATATAAGGATAAAGTAAAAAGGAAAATAAAAATAAAAAAGAGTTGAAATAAAATACAATAAGAATAAACAAAAAAAGAAAGTATTTTGATATAAAGAATTGAAATAGAATAAAGAATAAAAAGTTTCTCGGTACTCGACCTCAAGGAGGACTTTCGCGACCTTGTTATATCAACTCGTTATCGCAACGCCATTTCAAGACTCTCAAAATAAAACAAAATAATACCATCTATTATAAAAAAAAATAATAATAATCAAAATAAAAAAACTAAATTAAAACAGAATATAAAAAAATAAAATATTTCACCTAAAAGAAAAACCGTATAGTAAAAGAAAAAATAAAATTCCTAAATTTTGCCTGAAAAGAAGGCAAAAAAAGGAAAAAAAAAATATATATATATTTCAGGCATCAGTATATAGAAAAGGAAAAAAAAAACCATACCTCCAAGAAAAAGTAAGATAAAAAAAAAAGGGGAAAAATAAATTTCAAGAAAAGAAAAATGAAAAAAAAAAAAAAAAAAAATGGGGGATGGGCTTGGCCGCGGGTAAAGGACTTTTGGGACGCGGGTTTAGTACATGGGTCTCGCGTCGTAGGTTTCGCGATGGTTCGGATACATAAGAGAACTGCCAGGGGGTTTGCAAATGGGGGGGAAAAAATAAAAAAAAAAAAAAAGGCTCTTTATGTAGCACATAGACGTTTCGTTCGTTGCCGCTCGCTCAGCGTGTGACGCTCAAATTACCTCCGTTTCTTTCCACTCTCCCCATGGCCCATCTCCTGCCGAGTGCGCATTTAGTATCTCTTTTTATCTTCACTTGATTCCTTCAACATTTTACCCTTGGTTTCTGTCGTATTTTTATTTTATTTTTTTTTTCCATTCTTTCTATACCATATCACGTCCATCCTTGCCCACGACCATCGTCGTCGTCTGCGTTTCCATCGTCTCCGTCGTATATATTTATTTTCCTTGTCTTTCACATTGACGTCGTTGTTTCTCTGTCTTTAGCCTCTTCTGTCGGCAGCATCGCCCTGGTTTGCCATTTATATATATATGTAGTAAAAGAGTGAGAGAGACAGAGAGCAAGAGAGAGAGAATTTACCACCCCAGGCTATATAACGTTGAAGCTGCGAGTCTGGAAACGCGGCCAGCAGTAGACAGGCACCGCGGGTCACCGCCTTCACCCTCGTTCGCGCCCCCTCACTGCTCTTCTTATATACATATACATAGTATATAGAATATATATATACATACACATTACATGCATATACCCAGCAGAGTTGTCTTCCTCCCTTTGTCCCCTTTCTCTATACCACCTTC
Organism: Aphidius gifuensis; assembly: GCF_014905175.1. Taxonomy (NCBI): domain Eukaryota; kingdom Metazoa; phylum Arthropoda; class Insecta; order Hymenoptera; family Braconidae; genus Aphidius; species Aphidius gifuensis. The sequence goes on along the minus strand of NC_057791.1, from coordinate 23,164,537 downwards.
TCTTTACCCACATCTCCCATCACCCACTGCCACCACACACACCCACTTATCCACCTACCTATCCAACATCTATATATATGTATAGCTTAACATCACCCTCGACCATCGTTTCCCAACGGTCCAACCATCTCATTTTACCACCCCCTCACCCAACCTCTCAAACCGCCCTTTCAACAATATACACTTCTCATCCCTTCTCACCCTTTTTTTTCATTTTTTTTGCACATTCCCTTTTTGTTATTAGTTCACTGCAGAATATACAAAATTTATCTTTACTTGTTTATCCAAAAATTTTCGTTTTTAAATATTTAGAATTTTCTTTTTTTTAATAAGTTTTTTACATTCTAAATTAAGACGGTTATTTATGAAATTTAAATTTATTTATTTTTAATTATGTAGGTATGTATATAAATAATTGTTGTCAATTGATGGGAGTGTAAATAACTTAATTAAATTATGCAAGCTTTAAAGCTTAAATAATAATGATATGATAACGTATTTTAAATATGCTTTTGATGTTTTTTTTTGTGTAGCTATATATAAATATAGTATTTAATTTTTCAATTATACATGCTAATGATGATAATAAAATTGTTAATTCAATGTCATGTGATATTAATTTAAATATAATATTACATGGTATATTGTGCATTAAATTGATTGTCATAATTTATATTGTATATATAAATTTCTAATTATGGCTATTGTGAAAATTTAAATGGTTATTTTATTATCACTATATTTATAACTTTTTCTTCTTTCTTTTTTGCTAAAAAATATATATTTATATGTATTCATGAAAAACGATTTATCATTTTTAAAGGCAACCATGTGAGTAGTGTGTAATTAATGTTAATAATTTGCAACAAGTATTATATGTTTATTCAAATAAAAATAAATATTTAAATAATAATATATTTGTATTTAAAATTAACCTGAATAAATATGATTTATAATTAAAAATAAATATAAAATAGATAAAAGGGGACATATTTGTAATAATTATTTAATTTTTAAACAAGAAAATTTAGCTGTTCTGTTAAATGTAAATTCTCTATTTCATCTTACGACGAAATGAAACTAAATTATCAACATATATGTATATATCTCGTTGAGTGTCTAATTGATGCGCGCGACCGAGCGTAAGCACGACCGCAATTACATCACTCGTCTATATCTACTATTTAATTATACACACTCACATACATGCACGTGTGTACATGTGCAAACAAAGCATCATCATATATACATATATCTAAACATCAACGAAAATGAAACAAGTACATGTAAAGTTGCTTAAAGTTTGAAAAACAAATCAAAAAAATATTAAAGCAATTAAAAAATGTTCTTAACTTTGTTTGAAAATAAAACAAGTATAGTTGAAATGAAGAACAATTTAAAAAATATAAAACAATAGGGAGTGAAATAAAAAAGATAAAAAAATGAGGATAATCATGAAGAGTGGTGAAGCGATTGGAGTCTCAATCACGCGTGGTACTTGTACTTCCACACAGACAATATGCACACATGTATACATCTATAAACAATTCCTCTTGTCATATTATTCAGAGTATGTAGAATCGTGCTCAACTCATCGAAAACAAGGGAAAAAATAATATAAAAAAAAAATTATATATCCAAGAAAAAATGTATAATAATAAAAGCATAGAAAGATGTTGTTGAGGGCGCGTGGATATATATGCACGCGTGCACGCCACGGGCATCAATATACATGAAAAAAAAAGGAAAAAAACTATACATATATATGGTATAACGGCGTACGTTTTGAACGTCGACGAGGGAGTGTATATAATAGTGTGAAATAACGCGAGTTGTATGAGGACAAAGGCAATGTACAAACTAAATGAAACGAGACAGAAAAGAAAATGAAGGAGGGGTTTAGTACAGGGAGATGGAATGAAAACGTGAGATCGAAAAGAGAGCCAAACATGCAGACTGTACAGTGTATAAAGTGCAAAAGTAGAAAGAGGGGAATGAAGTATTAAACAAAAAAAAAAAAAAAAAAGTAATAATAATGTTGAAAAAAAAAAAATATAAAAGGGGAGAAAGAGAGGGAGAGAGAATATAACGATGAGGAGAAACGTTCGCGAGAACCCGCGGCTTCAATTCGTACGGTGAGTCACGCATCGCGAGCTTCCTGCCTGTTCTTTGGCCTCTCGCTCCCCTTTGGTCGCGTCTCTTTATCGTTTTTTTTTGCCCTCTCTTTACCCCCCTTCTTTTTTCCCCCCCTGTTTAACACAGCCTTCCTTTACCCCGCATCAATTCAAACCTACCCAACACACTACTCTCTTTTTTTACTTTTACGAATGTATGCACGTCCGTTGCTTGCTTCAACACACACATAGCATATAGTGAAACCCTTTTGTCTGACATTTCGTCCATTCGACCGTCACCCGCAGGGTTAAGGGTCTTCTAAAGACTATATGGCTCTTCTTCTCTTATTACATCTTCTCTGCTATCTATCCCTTTTTATATATCTTTTTTTTTTTTTATTATTATTATTTTTTTTTATCTTCTTCAGCTTTATCTTTTTTTCATTTTTCTTGTTCTTATTCTCGTTATGTGTATGCTGGCTTATTCCTCCCACACAATTTCAAATAAAAACTAACGCTACTATATACCTTGATGTGCGTATATTAATGTGACGTGAGTCAAAGTAAAAACTAAAAGCTAAAAAATGAATAATCCTTTTTTATTTTATTTTTTTTTCAATTGAAGATATTATTGGAGTTACTTTTAGCAACTCAATGATAGTACAGTATAAATTTTAATTTTATTATACAGCTGTTTTATCATATCAGTATATAAAAATTATTATTAAATTATTTACAAAATTTATTTATTTAAATTCTTTTGTTTTTATTTTTTGTTGTTGGGTTTCAGAATATAAAAAAAGGATGTTTTTTATTTTAAGTATAGAACCATGTTGTGCGCGCGGCATGAGAATGATGCGAGGATGATCACCGGATCTTTGGCATGCGGGCCCCTCCGCGAAGTGTCGCGCTGGCGAGACCAACTATATACAACAACTTGAATAAAAAAAAAATAATAATAAAAAGCAACATAAAATGCAACGCAACGACGACCAGCTGCTGTGCGTTTCTTCTTTCCTGCCAACTCCGTACAAAGGCAGACACGATCGGACGGATGGACACACGAATGAACTCAAAGCCGCGCACACTAAAGCCTATATGCGCGAACCGCGACTAAATTTTTTTTTTTTTTTTATTCTACATTGTCATTTTACCAAGCCTACAAAATTATCAAAGTTAAAATACACCATCCATATTCCATACTGCTTTGATTTTTTTTTCTCTCATAATTCAAAAACAATCCCGCCCAATTTACAAGAATAATTATAATCAATTATAATCAATTTTGGAATTTGTGTAAAACGTTAAAAAAATTTAAATAAACATTTTTTTTTATTCCTTAAAAATGAAGCAACATTGTATAACAAATTTTTCTAGTAGAAAAAAAAAAAAAATAAATATGTAGATGAGAATAATGATCAGTGAGACCAGTGGATTCTCGCGGTTGTTATTTTTATTTGATATTGGAACGAGTATACCTGAAATGGACCTTCGATCCTTCAGGTCATTTTTCCTTCGTCTTTTTTCTTATATATTATAATCATCTCTTTTACCTGCCAACTGAGCCACATTTCAACCTTTTTTTTTTTTTTTGTTATTCTTTTCTCATCTCACATGCAAATATAAAACGTGTGTGGAAAAATGCGTCATTCAAATGTGGATATGTATTTCTATACGTTATACTTTGATTCAAGTTTATCATTAAAGTGCTGACTATGCAAAACCATGCATTGCAAATGCAAAAAAAAAAAAAAGGGAATAAAGAAAAGTATAAACATGAATATATATAACACGTGATGGCAGTCGCGTATATTTCGCCGGAATTATACGCGGACCCTCGCATCCTGTCTCTATGATGATGGTAATGGCTAATGTGTGTTGCATGTGTATATAATATATATATGTGTATCGGGCCCCCAACCGCCCCGCTTTGAATGCTCGGTTCGCCTGCCTGCTGTCTCACGGGAGCCTGTTACTTTCAACTGGCGATCGCATGCGCATCTTTTTTTTTTTCCAGAAACCTTTTTTTTTTTTTTTTTTCTTTATCTTATTTATTTTTCTTCATTCTCGTTTCTCGACACTTTTGAACGGTGAGATTTGGCAACGCCTCGTGGTCGCAGTAATCTTTTTTCCTTTTTTTTTTTTTCTTGCCAGATGAATCGGATCGAAATGTCATCGATCAATATGGATGATAATAATAATAATATAGCACATGTGTGTTTTTTTTTTTTTTTTAAGTTGAGATGATAATTATGATTATGATGATAACTTTAGTTGATGGTAAAAAGTATATAATTATTATTTTATTTCAATATTGAAAGGGAAAATTTTTTTTTTTTTCTTTAACTAATGGAAATACTTTTTAAGTTTTTTTTATATTGTATATGAAAGTGAAATTGTTTTGCAGAAAAAAAGAGCTTAAATGGGTTGGGTTATGTAAGTATAACTATGGATGTTGATATAGATAGAGCGAAAAAAAAAAAAAAAAAAGTATCAAAGCTGCAAAGTGGGTCAGTGTCGCGGGAACTTGAAAAAGTTTTTATACTTGTTGTAGATATAGATATGAACATTGATTTTAAAGTTGAGCAATTATTATTAATATATATTAATTTCAAATTGACATGCATTCAGATATAAATATCCAAAAAATTATAAAATACATAAAGCTCAATTTGTCGATATGAAAGCTTTATTTATAAAAAAAAATATAAATAATAAATTTAACATTTTAAAGACCATTTAAAAAATAAAAAAATATATATCTTTGTTATTAGATAAATTAATAAACAAATAATAAATCAAACTAAAAAAATGTCAAGATTTTTATCTCAAAAAAAAAAAATATAAAATAAAAATTTAAGTTGATAAAAAAACTATATATTTAAAATAAAAATAAAGAAATAAATATTTATTTAAATGAAAATAAAATAATATTAATCAACAAAACAAATAATTAATATACATAGATTGTTAAAATAAATATAAAATATAAAAAAGAATTTTAAATAAAATAAACTAATAAAATTTTGATATAATATCTTTTGTTATTTCTCAATGAACTGAATAACCCATATTTAACTGTTTTATATACCTTTAATACATACATCGTCATATTATCTTGCATTTTTTCATTCTCTCCCTTTTCCAACAATATACATACATGCCTTATGGAATCCGACAATTTACATTTCACATACAAACCTCGACATTAATATATCGTCGATTTACGGTTATCATTGATATACGAGAATTAACTTTAACATAATATATACCTATATATTCTATGAATGATATTGTATGTTATACTATAATATTCACCTCATTAAAAATATACATCAACTTGATATTTGTTATTATATACAACATTGTATAAAAAAAAAAACAATAATCTTAAAAACAAATTACAAAAAAAAAAGAAAAAAAAGTAAATATAAATTTATAAACATAAAAATAATTAATAAAATTTAATGTTAAATATATCCGGTATGTGAATTTAAATATCCAGCATAAAATGAGATCGGAAATGCAGTATAAAAAATAAAAAAAAAAATATATTATTTTTAAGGAAAATTTGTGGAAATGAGGGACATTTGGTAGTCGACTTCACTTGCGGCATTGATCGGTATGGTGTGTATAGAGGAAGCCAGTGTGTACCTAGCTCGAGGACAACTATATATATGTATATACATTTAATACATATACAGCTATATATGTAGACTCTCTCTCGCGACCATTATCGAGCGATCGAGGAGCCAAGAGAGAGCAAGACCGAGACACATTGATTAACAAAGACAGAAACATTTCACAAGTTTCTGAGGTGCGTGCAACTGGCGATTAACTTAAACATCCTTTCTGCATACACACACATATATTTTTTTTTTTTTTGTAAATGTTTAGTGGACGTTACTGCTGTTGTTACTTTTGCTGCTGTATATTTTCTTCTTTGCGTTTTACCAAAAAATAAAACACAAGAAACATCAAGATGTTTCAGCAAAAATAAAGGGCGTCACCTGCGTCACTCTTCTCATAAACTCGTTAAATTTATTTACAGATGAGATAAAAAAAAAAAAACCAATATACATTACAAAAAAAATGAATATTCTCATTTAAAGATACAATTGCGTATTTATCTATTTATTTTTTGTTGTTTTTAAATTTGTTTTAAATAAAAAAAGCTCAAAGAAACAAACAAGTTATTACAAACAAAAATGTATATATTTATTAAAGAAGGTAATGTGAGATGGGGTGGATAGTTGCATACAACACTAAGTACTATGTAGATAAATAATATATATATATGTATGTTGTAATATGTGTGAAAACGACGAGGCGAATAAATGAGAAAAGACATTCTAGAGGCTTGGCCAGAAGCTTGAGTAAATATATAGATAACACATAGACATTTGCATGTATAAAATAAGCTCATGGTGTATGTGTATATATGTGTTTAGTAACACGTGAATGTTAAAAGAGAAGTAGGTGGAGAAAGAGGGTTCTTTGGTACACGTTACGTGAGGACATAAAGCCCTGAGAAACGCAAAACTACTATACAGTCATAGTGGTACATATATGTAAAGAGATAGAAAAAGAGAGAGGAGAGACGGGAGAGACAGGAGAAACAGGAGAGACAAAATGATGATTATGTTAAAGATTAAAAAGAGAGTGGAGAGACAGGAGAGACGGGAGAGACGGGAGAGACAGGAGAAACAGGAGAGACAAAATGATGATTATGTTAAAGATTAAAAAGAGAAAGAATAATTGTCAAGAGAAAATATAAGACACAAACAAGAACAAAAATTTATAAAGAGAAATAAAAAAAAATAAATAAATAAAAACTAGACGAATAAGAAGGAGAAAATGTTAAAGAAGAAAAGGGATGTTGATGGTTTACTCAATGCTTGCGCTCAATGCTGTAGGGTTGATAGGGTTGAAAGTATAAAGTAAAGAGCTGTAAAGTAACCGGGTGGTTAATGGCAAGACGTATCGTGTACTGCTGTGTGTTGCAAAGAGAACAAGAATAAACACCGCACCGAGAAGATGACGCTGTTGGTGCGCTGTTGTATGTGCCCTTATACAATAGGGAGGATAAAGAGGAGGATAAAAGGAATTAAAGATAGGGTAGGGCTGACATTATTCAACTGGCATCCCTTCGCGACCCAACTCATCCCCCATACTGTTTATATATATATTTTTGGCTTTGTACGCCATTTGAAACTCACTGAGATATCGTGAGTTTCTTCGTTGTTGGGTCCGTTTTATTTTATACAATAGGTACAACCATTGGAGGTTTTTAACAATCCAAATATGGATAAAATATTATTGAAGTAAATTTAATTTGTCTTTGGCTGCACATGGCGTTTCTATTAATGTTATTAATATTAATATTTTTTTTTTTTTTTTTAAATGATTTTATTTGTAATTTTATTCTTGATAATTATAGCTTAATTTTTAATTTTCGTCTTCGCTTATTTACTTATTGTATAATGAAAATTATAAAAAGGGTTTCTTTGTAATTTTTTTTTTTATTTTATTTTTTTTAACTTGATTCACGTTTACTTAAACTTTTATGGCTTTTTTTTTATTTTTATTATTATTATTTTTTCTTTTGCTAGCGATAATATTTTTTTTTTATTTTTGCTATATTTTCTTTTACCCTCGGCAACAGAAGGGTCCTCTTTCTACTACTCCCTGCATCGTCCATTTCAAGTCGCATCGTTTAAAGTCCTCCTATTCGCTTTTCTCGTGCTACCATCCAAGTGTACTTTTACGATTATATATTTTTTTTTCTTCTCGTTTCTTTACTATCCCTGCATTTTTTTTTTTTTACTAAAAATTCTTTTACCCGCGAGTCGTTTGGCTTTACAGGCAACTGATGACGTTCAAGCATAAATATATTTCTAGAACACACAAAAACCAATGTCCATTTCAAAAAAATTCCTTGAAGTTGAAGTGAAAAAAAAAAATAAAAATTTACATCAAAAGATAGAATAAAAATCTTCAAAAAAATTAACCAATTCACTAAATAAAATTAATATTCTTTCAATTAACCCCGACCCTTCCTTCATCAAATATTGATTAACAAAATGAAAATAAAAAAGTAAAAAAAAAAATAATCGTGTGACTAAAGTTTCAGAAGAAAAAAAAAGAAAAATGAAAATAAAAAAAAAAAAACAATTAAGTACAAGGGTTGAAGTAAGTTTTGGGCGTAGTTTGGGGTGAATATTGTTCGCCCTTATCCCTCTTATAACTCCTCTCGTTGTAGCCCCCAAATAACCCACCAAGGATACGCGTTGTACAGTCAAAGGGTTCTCTCGCGCGTCCAGGGTGGCGGTTAAGTATGAGAAACTAACTCGCCGGGGCGAGAATCGATTGGGCGCGGATAGAGGGCGAGACAAAGACAAAGAGAGAGAGAGGAGCAAGAGAGTTTCCGTTGGAAGGCAAAGTCGTGTTAGGTGAAACGACGCAGTAGGGCGAATACACATATATATTGTTCCATTATACATGTTCTCACATATGCCAACAAAGTTGTATTCACAATGTTGAATGCGACGAAATAGCCTAGAAACATATATAAAATAAAAAATTAAATAAAATACTGATAATAATTTTAGCAGAATTATATTCAAATTTATTCTTGGAGAAGGGTTGCAGCCGCACATTCGTTTAAAAATTTAATGCAAAAAAACAACTATTCTTCTTCTTCTTCTTCTTCTTTGATATATTTTTTTTTTTAATTTTTATTTCAAATTCAAATGATTGTCATAATGACACACATATGCACCTGCGACCTACATAATTATTACAATATAAATTACCTTTTTATTTTTCATCTATTTATTAAAATTTTTCGATTCCAATTTTTGCTTTTTCCCTGTCTGTATATCCAGATAAAAATATATATATTTTTTTTTTTTTTTTGATAACGTGGACGTGTGCGAGTGTGTGTCTGTATGGTATTGCGTTTTATTCGTATTTCGTGAAAAGAATAGATTTCAGAAAAATAGCATAGTAGAAAATAAAATAAGAGAAAAAAAAAAAAAAACGATGCAAGGTAATGGACGACGGACTAGAGGGGTGAGAAAGAAAAATAAATAAAAAAAAAAAAAGGCCGAGGGAAAATTTACGTGGTTCGCACAGGATACATCATGATGGGGTGTAGAAAAAAGAAATCGCGTTTTTCATCTCACTTTATTTTTATGGATGGATGGATGGATGGGTATATATATATTCGCGGACCTTGTGCGTATACGTGCGTGACGATCATCCCTCGCTTACCCCCTTATACTTGGTTGGGTGTCTGAAAGGCGCAGTTGTATATCCATGTGTATGTATGTATATATGTACATGGATATATAGACGCGCGTGAGCAACGTCCATGTCAATTTCTACGCCTCCAGGCTGAGCCAGCGGGAGCTAGAATGAAGCAACGTTGCATGGAATAATCGATAATTCAGATGGTTTCTCATTTTGATTTTCATTCTCTCTATATATATACACTATATTTTATCAAAAATTTGCCCTCAAAACATACTAAATATATTCTTTTTTTTTTTTTCTATTTAAATTAGACCAAGATATCTATTTTTTTTTGTTTTTTAAATTTAAAATTTAATTATTTAATTATAATCTTAAAATTTTTTGAGGATGAATTATTTAAATGTATATATTTTGGGAGGAAATTTAATGATAATCAATTGTTAATTATATATCTTTATTTAATTATTTAAATATTACTCCAAATTGTTTTTTTTTTTACTCCAAATTTTAAAGAAATAAATAGTATTTTTTAGTCTCATCTTTTTGTCATTTAATTTATAATTTTTGTGTCTTTTCTAATTGATGGTTATTATAAATAATTAAATTTAAATTTTACTCAAATTAATTTTATTTTAAATTTATCAAAAAATAAAAATAGATAGTATTTTAATAGCCAAAAATAATTAAGTAATAACATTTTTTAAAAGTTGACAAACACTTTTATGATATATCAATTCGTTTAAATTATTTTTCAAAGCTCAATAGTTTTACTAGATTATTTTCAGACAAGCCATATGCAAAAAGGGTCATTTTATTTGCATTTTATTTTACCCACGATGTCATCTAGCTAATTCTATATAAAAAAAATAATAAATAAATATTCAATTACTTAAAAACTTAGATCTGACAATAGCAAACGGATATTGATCGATACAATCTATTCCAAGCAAATAAATTTATATAAATTTAAAAAGTATAAACTGATCGATAATTAAAATAACAAAAAAAAAAAAAAAATCCTTTCAAATGATAAATAATGAAAATAATCAAAGAGTACAATTTGAAAAAAAAAAAAAAAAATTATTTTTTTTAATTCAACAACAAAAGCCATCTACTCAACTCGTCATTTGCATCAACCGGTTTTTGAAACGAAGGATCTGTACATCCTTTTATTTTTTAACGATATATTTTTTATTTTCATTCAAAATAATAAAAAAAAAGATGAAATCTTTGCCGCGAAATAAAGAGTCGAGGGATCGACGTATAAGCTAAATGTTGGTGTGTGGCTTCTTACTTTTTATTTGCTTCTCAACTAATACATACATGAATGCATATATAATAAATGAAAAAAAAAAAAATAATAAAATATAAAAAAAGACGGTGAAATCGGGGTTGAGAGCCTGAGGGACCGTTGCTTCAAATGCAGAGGCAAGCGGTAAAAGATCGCGGCGAGCCGTCAATTAGGTGAATGGCAAGGGGGGTCACAAAGAGGGGGAAAAAATATAACCCGCGGTTCGACGGTCACAGGAAGCAAAGAGGCTCGCGGGCATATAGAGTATCCCCAAGTTTTTAGCCGAACAAAGACCCAATATTTTCCCCCTTTTTTTTACAATTTTTTTTTTTTTATTATTTCTCCCTCTTCCGCCCTCTTTTTTGCCCCCCTTTCCTCATCTGTTCGTGTTATAAACCAATACTCTCACGCGTACACAGCATTCACTCAATTTTTTTTTAACTATATTTTTTTATTTTTATATATATAAATATTCAAGTCAAAAATGGCTTCCTCCCTCCAAAAAAATAACCAACCAACTCATATTCCCCTTGATATTATTTCACAAGCCAAATGTATGTTGTTTGCACGTATCATCCACATAAAAAAATAAATCATCGATTAAATTAATACCTATTATATTTATTTATATATGTCATTAGGGATAATTAATAACCGCATCAACTTTTTTTTTCTTTTTTCATATTGTAATTGCGATAAAAGTTTTTTAATATTATTTTTTTTTTTTTGTAATTTTTGTAATGAAATTATTTATCAACAGAATTATGCTATAAAAATTGATTTAATTTGTAAAATTTATTGTTTATTTATTGATTAATTAAAAACATATATTAATTTATTTTTAAATATATTTTTTTTATAATTTATTTAAAGAAAAAAAAATTATTTGTAAATTAAATTTAAAGAAAATTAATTGTGTAATTAAAAAAATGCATTTTTCAAATAAAAAAAAAATGTTACAATTTTAAATGTTATACACTTATCCTTGAAAATTTAGTAGTTATTTTTTTTTGACCTCTTTTTTACTATTTTATTTTTTTTCACGACGTAATTCTGTTTTGTGTATATACTAGATTTGAATAAAGCTCCAGTGACCTACTGAATTAATTTAAAGGGATGCTGAGAATAAAAAAAAAAAAAAAAAAAAGAAATTATTCTTTAATTTCTTTTTTTTTAAATTTTATTATTTTTTCATTTGATTTTTTTATTATTATATTATTTTTTATGTAGCTATTATTGTTTTTAAGTGTTTATTTTATACTCGATAGTTGTCAATGTCAGCGTTGTAATTTATCGTAAAATTGATATACGATGTAAATGTTGAAAAAAAAAAATATACTTTCAATTTTCATTTTTTTTTTTTTTTTTCATTTTGAATATATTTTTTCGTATTATATTGTTTGTGGTTTGGCATTTGTGTGGTGGTTGGTGGCGGTGAATATATATTTTGTATTTTTTATATTTTAAATTTTAATATATTGAATTGTTTGGTTGTGATACTAGGTATATAATCGTATTTTTGTATTGTGAATTGAGAGTATCTGAGTGATGGTAAAAAATCATAAAAATATATACCAGGATTCAACATCGTGTGGCACTTTGTAGTTATCCTGAAAAGATATCGTGTTACATGTCGAACCTGAGGGCTTCAGACCATCCATATACACACACACACCTTCATATATTTACAATATTTAATTTATATATACATGTGTGTATATATTTGAACTCAACAATGCACATGTGATGATCCTACCTGACCTAAGAGTTACACACACACGCACACACACACTGTGTAACTCTTGTTTGAATTTGTGTTCTCAACTCGTTTTTGCAATAATTTTTTTTACCTTTTTTGCCTTTTTCAATCCCTTTATTTACTGTTCTTGCGTTCTTTGCTCATTTTTTTTTATTTTTTTTTTTATTTTTACTCTCCCTCGGCTCATTGAAGCGGAGATCATATATTGACACACCCGTAACTCGACCAAACTCAAATTTTCCAGATAAAAAAAGTCATTTTAAAAAATAGAAAATAAAAAAATTATTTTATTTTTTAAACGTACAATTTTATATATTTTGTAATAAATTTTTGATAATTAATTTTTTTTCAATTATAATTTTATCCTTTTATTAATTTTTAATTTTTATATATTGGAAAATAATTAAATAGAATTATTCTATTCAAAATTTATTTTATTTTAAAATATAGAAAATATTGGAAAAATAATTTTAATGAATTTTATTTTTCAATGATCGACACACTCGTAGCTTGACCAAATTTTCCGATAAATTTTCCACTAAAAAATAAAGTAAATAATTTATAAAAAAATGTATAAATAATTTATTTGTAAATGTATCATTAAAATAATGGCACTTGCGTCAATTCATTTTTTGAAAAAAAAAAAAAAGTATCATTAAAATAATGGCACTTGCGCATTATTTGAAGCAAACGACATACTGATAAAAATTATATTTTATTGGATTACAAATTGGGGTGACTCAAAAACCATGAGTCACGTTGACATGTTATTTGTCGTTTTTCTTTACCAAATATCTGATCTAAAAATTCGAAAATGTTATGTCTTTTCATGTTTCCCCCCTGACATATAAATAAAAGGTAAAGAAAAAGAAAAAAAAAATCATTGAATTTGTCGGTGTTTTTGTTGAGTAAAATGAATCGTCGCAAATACTTGTCATCAGTTTTTCCAGTTAGAGAAAATACATAAATAAAATAAGTAATTCAATGCCCTGTGGTATGAGGACAAAGTTGAGGATCTTTTTTTTTTTTTTTTCTTTATTTATTTGATGGTCGTCGTCGCGTGTCCTGCAGTGTGACCCACGCCTCAAAGCCGATAATACAACACGACGAATATTTTAAAAACCTTCCCCTTAATTTTGTGTTTTTTTTTTTTTTTTTTTTGTATGCGTATTATGAGTGTATATATGTGCATATTGCCCTTGGGGTGACCGCCCGTTGTGAGACTTTCAAAATCACATTGCAGCCACTAAGAAAACTGGTGTATATATATTGCCGCGACGGCGCGACATAATGTCGAGACAACAAACTACAACCATATCCCATCATGAAAAACAAAAAAATATATAAATACTGGAGAATGTTTTTAAAAAAATGAGAAAATTCTTTTTTAAATTTTTCATCGAGTTTATAATCGAGTTTGGCATCGTGCATATTGACAGCCATTCAACACACAAATTGTCATCGAAATATTTTTCCAAATAATTTTTTTTTTTCTATTTTATTTTTTTTCCATGAATCAGATAGTGTTTTGTTGTAAAAAAAAAAAAAGTAGAAAATATTGTAGCGAGGTTTTTTTCATTCTATTCGTATGGCGGTTTATAAATAATTCAGATTTAAAATTTTGAAAAAAAAATTAAGCCCGGGTTTTATAATAAAAACGTAAAAAAAAATTTTGATTTTGTTTAAATGAGGGTGGTCAATTAAAAATCACTTAATATTATTAGTCTTGTGTATATTGACCATAATAGTTTTTGACCCAGAAACTAATTTCAAAGGAAGTGAAAAAGATATAAATCATAAAAAAAGAAAAGAAAAAGATATAGATAGAAAAAAAATAAATAAAAAAAACATATGTAAAAAATGTGGATGTTAAACTGCGTGGTTCTCCGCAGCTTCCAAGTTCCAGGTGATTTTAGGCCTCGAAAATTGGTCTCACAGAATTAAAAAAAAAAAAAAAAAAAAAAAAGATAGCGTGAGGTATAAGGGTAAGATTAGTAGTAAATTCCGCGTGTGCATTTCTTCAGCGAGGTCGATGTTAAAATGCTTAGAAAGATTGCTTAAAAAAAAAAAAAAAAGACCCCTGGAAAGAATAAGAAGAAGATGACGAAAAAAAAAAGCCATAATGCTTTTATATTTGCAGCCAGGATACTACTGTACAAATACCAATGCATATTGAAGACCCAAGAGGTTTTAAGTCAATAACGCAATGGGATCCGATACACATACAAGGTCAAGGAAAATTTTCAAAACTATTGTGTTAAAATTCGTCCGTAACGAGCGTAAGAATTCAGAATCTCTTAGAATACATAAAAGAAAAATCTTTTTCTGTCAGCAAAATAATATATATATAAAAAAATTTTCTAGAAAAGTAAATGATCTGTCGTCAAAGATAATTATACAGAAACAAATGTCAAAGATTTTCAAATAGATTATCTATATATTTATACAAAAGAAAAAAATAAACTAGAGAAAACATATTGAAAAAATTAAAAGGGATATATTCAACGAAGAGGAAAAGACAGAAGAGAAAAAAAAAAACGTGATTCATTCAATTCCTCAACGTCAATTTGACAAGGTACAACAATTCAATGCATATATCTGGCAATTTTGTAGGGTCCAATCGAAAGAGAATCATCCAGGGTTGGTTATACAGTGGAGAAGAGGATTTAGCCTACGTGTCCATGCATATACATGTGGCTATGCTTCGTGTCCATTGCCGCAAACCCGAGCAAGAGTAAAGCAAGAAGGTGGATATAGCAGATACACCATATATACATATATTAGTGATAGTGGTAGATAGTCTCGGTACAAGCATTACATATATACAAATACCTTTGAAAATGCGCTAGCTTATTCAGTATATATGTACATCAAATGGTCGGCAGTTTGCTTGGCATCGTCGCGTTTCTCTGCAGCGGCAGCTATGTATTTTACACACAGGGGGGTAAATTTTAGCTCTCAGCCAGCCAACAGCAGGAGTAGGTAGTAGCAGTAGCAGTAGTAGCAAAAGCGAGAGAGAGAATATTCGCGAGATTGGTAGCCAAGAATAGTATATGCTATAGTATTACAGAAAACCAGATAGAAAGAGAAAGATAGATATATTGAATAAATAAGGAGAGAGATAAAAGCTGGCTCGGTGAAACATGGCGGGTATGGTTGGGTATAAACGACAACGACTAGGGGTTGAAGAGGGTTTTGCAAGCCGTGAGCCAGTTCGCGATCATTCTGTCCCGCGCTCACGCGCACGGACGTGCGGTAAACGAAGGACGATGCGGCTTATGTGCTAAAAAGGAAGGAAAATAGCGTAGGAGGGTGGTTAAATAAAATAGGGAGAGTTAAACTTTGAGACAGCTGCAGGCCATAAGAGCTGGTCTTTTCACATATACAGATAGACATTCTATTTCACATTTACTTTGAAATACAAGTATTACCTACGCTGTTTCTCACCACCACCACCACTTTTACCACCCTGGTACCACCACTTTTTGTTTCTCCCTTGAAACATTCTACGACGTCAAAATGTATATAGTCTTTTCCTCGTTTGTCCCTTTTTGTTTCCTTTACTGTCACGCTTTTCTACCCTGTTACACTCTACCTTCATATAAATGTTCGCTTCTATCTTTGGTTATTTTCTTTTTCTTCGTCTTCTTTTACGTATTTTTTTTTTTTTTTTTTTGATTCTTCATGATTCTCATCCTTATTCTCTACACAACACACGTTACTTTACTCTTTGTAAATGTATATGTATGTATTCCAACGTTTCCTTCAAACCCTCGGTGTTTTCCTTTGGTGCTTTTAGAAACGATGCGAAATACTCGCGACAGCGAGGGACCAAATTCACTGAGGCGCACATACACATACATTTTACACTCAGACAAAAGTTTATACTGTAATTTGTGCTCTGTTAAATTTCCACGGAGACCAAAGAATCTTGAAATGTGGGTATATATTTGTGTGGGTTAAATTTACTTGGCGGGTTGTTTTTTATAGGAAATTTGTAGATGAAAAATACACTACTTTGTTTCTATACTGACGTGACTTTCATTGTCACCAGTAATTTTGCAATTTAATTTTTTTTTCTGTCTGATTTTATTTTATTTTTTTTTTGCATATGTATTTTTAGCTTTACACTCTCCTTCGTTACGATAGTCTTCAGCTGCTCTTTACCGATCTAGGTCTGTGCTCAATTTTTTTTTTTTATCTCCATTTTCGTTTACGTGGGCGAATATCTGCGATGCTGGGATTTTTCCGACTCGATGAGTCTCTTTTTTTTTTTTTTTAACGCCTACGGACAATATTGATTCCAGCATGTTGCGTTTTTTTTTTTTTATTTTTTACAAAGCATTTTTCGATCCCTGTTTTTAATTACCATCGGATAAAAAATAATTCAAGTGTAAAAGATGAAAAAAAATAAATTCAAGTATTTTCATAAAGACAGGTGTTTATTTTTTTTTTATTTATTAAATTATTAAAGTATTTCTTGCAACAGACGGTTAATAAAGTCTTTGAATTTATATTTATTTACTTATTTAAAATTAATGATAATAAAAAATAAATAAAAAATAAAACCACAAAATATTGGGTGTATTTTATAAATGTAATTTTTTTTAAATTTCCGGTACCCTGGAAAAAATAATGTCTCCGAATTTTCTCCGATTTCAAATAGTTAGAGAAATTCGGAAAAAATCGGAGAAATATCGGAGAAAAATTCTGGCCAGGTTACGTATTTAACAAGTGTTTTTTTTATTTATATATACATATTATATGTATGTATATTTTTTTGTACTTTTAATTTTACCCTCTCGACTTATCGCTGCTATCTTTAACGCTCGTTTGATGTACACAATAGACCGAAGAAAGGGGGTGGTAAGCGCCAGTGCTCACATTATGTATACCAAACCGGTTATTTACTATACTTTTTTATTTTTTTTTTTATTTTATTTATTGTCACACGTGTGTGTTGATGTTGAATAATATAATTCCAGGGGTTTTTATGTCATTGTATTGTCAACGAGGATTTACATTTAATTCTACAACCATCCCCTCTCAAAAGTTAAATTTAAAAAAAAAAAAAAAAAAATCAAACTAAATAAATTTGAAAAATAAAAAGACTAATAAGTCAAATTTAATAATCAATATTAATCCAATTAAAACCTACCTTATTTTAATTTAAAAAAATAAAGAAATAAATTTATTTAATTTTAATAATTTAATTGATAATTTTTATTTAATTTATAATCAATTTTATTTTTGTATTAAATAAAATTTTTTTCAAAAATAAAAACTAAATTTCTTTATAGATATAGTGTAGATAAATAATAAATAAAAAAATGATTAATTTATTATATTTTAAATTATCAAAAATAATGTGTATCATAAAAGTTATTATTATTATTACATAATAGTTATGTTTGGTAAATTATTATCATCGCCAAAACGGTAAAATTGACGATGCTTTTATTGGCAAGAAATTTAATGGTTTGTATATAATATATAGATGTATATGTGTAAAACACGTTGGATATATAAATGCATATATATAAACCCTAAGCTGCTTATAACCGACGGTAGAATATTCGCGATCCCCTAATGCTCGTTTGCTTTATATACTTCCGCGAAAGATTGCCTCACAAAATTTTAAACTGATATATATATTCATCTCTTTTTATCCTCTCTCTCTTTCTCTTTTGCATTTACCTCCCACTCACCCCACACTATTATCTAGCCACCCACCCACTCAAAATAATCCAACTATCTCTTTCTCTGTGTACAAGCAATTTTGTGCCAGGTGCAAATTAATTATGATCCAACGGCTATATATACCTGTGGGATACCTCAAACGTTTTACACATATCTATTTACTCGATCGACCCTTTTAGAAACAATTCAAATTCATAAATATATTTTATTCAAATTTTATTGTTTTCAATGTGTTGTATATCATGTTATTGTGTACTATTTAAAATTTAATTTTTTAATAAATCCTCGCGGAAATATTTCTCTGGCATTTCTCCGTTTTTGACCCATTGTCGATTTGTCGGAGAAATTTCTCCGGCATGCATGAAGGAGAAAGCCAAAAAAATATTTCCACCAGAAAAGTGTCTACAGATGTTTATTAATTTTTTTTTATGATTTATAAATTTCATAGTTTGTTTTCCATTGATTAAAGGTAAATATTGGTCAGCGGGGATTAATTTTTTAAAATGAAAAATTATTTTTTGAACGTGCCGAATAGAGTTGCCGTGTCTTCGATTTCGGCGAAACACTAACCTATTGGTAATGTGTGCAACTAGGGCTTACAAGTTTACATCGGATAGTCATTGTGAGCACCGATAAGTAAAAGAAGCCGAATAGAAGAATAGAAGAAGGGCAAAGATAAAGTTTAAGCGAAGCCTAAGCAAATGTTAAAAATTAACAATTATATTTGACATACAACAACTGAAGAACCGCCGGTTTTTTTGATAATGCGAATAAATTAAAATTTTTGAAAATTAACTATACCGAGATAATCCAGTAAACAATATTCTGCCAAAGTTTCATCATCTTGGGAATAAAAAGGACCTAGGCAAATTCAGATTCAGTTTTGAAAAAAATGGGAGTGGCAACGTGCAAGTAGACAAAGTTAAAATTCTTTTGACGTTTTTTCAGAGGGGAAATTGAATAAAGAAAATGATAACACGTTGAGTTTTGTTACACCCAACTGTGAGCATCAGGTTAATCCTTTTTTTTTTTTTTTTTTTGGTCAGTACTTTTCCTTTCCGTAACTATCAAGTAAAAAGTCAATAGATTTTCTTTGCTAAAATAAAAAAAAAAAAAAATCAAAATAAATTTCTTTTAAACTTTAAATTTTCATAGTTTTACGAGATATATTGCGAGTTTAACCTTGATCTTGAAATGAAAAATAAAAAAAATGATAATAAAAACGAGGGGATAAAAAAAAAAGTAGACAAAAGTGAAAAGAAGAAGGATGACCAGTATGCCCGTATAACTTTTGAAGGTTGAAACGGGAAAAAGCACAATGATGAAAAAAAAATGAGATGAATCATAAGAGAGAAAAAGAAAGAGAGAGAGAAAAAAAAGGGCAATGAGAATTGAATTGAAGAAATATGTAGTTTAAAAAGTAACCCGTTCATATATATATAAACTTAGCAATGTGTCTCTTTTCTTCATCTAGAAAGTTGGATAATCCTGTACCGTTTGTCGAGATATGAATGAGATAACTGTTACATTGAATGGATCATTGCACTGTAACTATACATGTATAAAAAAAAAAAAAAAAAAATACATATATAAAACTTATCTACACATACTTTTACTTTTCAATTTCATTCACAAAAAATTTCTATAATTAATCAAAATGAAAAAAAAATTTTAATCAATTTTTTATTTCATCAAATAATTAATTACTTAATTTGACTTTTTAAATACTATTAACTACTGTTTATCAAAAATACGTAATTATTTATCATTCCCCTTTTATCTCATTCTTTAATCATAATTTTTTTTTTTTTATTTAAAATATATATATTTATTTCATCCGGGTCTTTACGCTATGAAAAAAAAAGACAAAAAATTTTGCCACTTTTTAAAGCACCAGTTTATCCACCCTCGTATAATAAACTACTTGCTACAACTCGATCATTTTCATGCTTTTATTTATAAAGCACGTGCAACAGGATGAAAATAAAAAATAAAAATTATTTATTCACAAATTAATAATAATTATTTCCCCTAACAAAGTACAAAAATAAAAAAAAAATAATTTAAAATAATAATTAATTATAAATATTC
Source organism: Aphidius gifuensis (assembly GCF_014905175.1). Lineage (NCBI taxonomy): Eukaryota > Metazoa > Arthropoda > Insecta > Hymenoptera > Braconidae > Aphidius > Aphidius gifuensis. The sequence goes on along the minus strand of NC_057791.1, from coordinate 23,144,325 downwards.
TAAAATAATTTTTATTAATTATTGTATAATTATCATCATAATAATAATTAGATAAATTTATTTTTCATTAAATTACAAAACACACATTTAAATGAGCAAAAATTGATTATTTTTCTCTAATATTATTTTGCAAATTAGTGTTGGTTCGTTTGTATTTCCATATAGCCAGCGGTCAATTTTGATTAGAAAAAAGTTAAATATAAGGTGACGCAGAAAAGCGAGGGAGAAGAGGGGGATGAGATGAGAGACATGCAAGGGTCTAAGGAAAAAGCAACTAAAACCATCAGGGACTTAAAAAGGAGGGGGGAGAGGGGGAATTGTATGAGGGTTAGAAACGCGCAAAGGGAGAAGCATTGGAACATTTTCGCGGTATAGAATAAAGGGAAGAGAAAAAGAGGGGTGAGAAGAAAGGAGAATAGCAAATGAGAAAGATGGTACTATACTGGGTGTGGGCAGTTTAGAGGAAGCACCAACGAGTGAGTTGATTCTCCCTCTCTTTGCTTCACTTTGGATGTTCGACCACCGCGGTGTTTGGTCATATTGCTAGCTTGTAAGGGACAGAAATACATGAAGTTGTATTGGTAAGAGTGAGATGATGCTATGAGACGACGACAACGACAACGAAGACGGCATCGCGAGTCCGCGGAAAGCCGGTGGACGCCGGCTGTACTGGCACAGTTGAGCGTTGCGATCCATCGCGTATACATCGTTGTAAAAAAAAATTAATTAATCATTTTTTTTCTGCCAAATATTTGCAATAATTCATTGAAATTATTTGTGTATTATTTAAGATTATATTCAAGCAATGAAATGGTCATTTTAAAATAGAAAATGTTAAAATAGAGATTAAGATTTGTAAAATTTTTGAGGAAAATAAGAAAAACATTTTGTCACCGTGATTTGCCAATACAAAAGCATCGAATGTGTGGTTGTATATTTAAAGAAAAAAAAAATATAAAATACAGAGGAGAGAGACAAATGGAATTTTTAAAATTTTGAGTGAGAGAAAGAGAGAGATAGAGAGACGACTACAAACGTGACCGCGACGACTCTCTTAAAACTTGCAACCAGCAACATTGGCAAAGCCTCAGTCGAGGTCGAACCACCATACTGTGAAGCTACGTGGGCTCCGATAAGCTACACTCTAAATCTTTTTGAAAAAAATACAGTTTGTGCAAGTGTTTATTATATTTTAAAAATATAAATTAAATAAACAATTTTAAATTAATTATTATTTTATATTTAATTGCGATATAAATAATTTAAAATTAAACATTTAAAAATACGTAATATACAATTTTTATTTTATTTTTATTTTCAAAAAAAAAAAAAAAAAGAGAATTATTTATCTGCGTAACACGCATTCCATTGTGTTTAAAACTTCAAAGTGAAAAGACAGTGCCAAAGATTTTTAGTGACCATTTGAAAAAGAAAAAAATAAATTAAAAATCATTTGACGTGGTGTTTTCGGAGTATTATTTGTGAATTATATTTCAACAAAAAAAAATAAATGTGTTTGTGAGTGATATCGCTAAAAAACAATTAATCAAAAATAAAAAAAATAATCATTAAATTTCTGGATAGCTTTGATTTAAAAAAGCCAAAAATTTCGAAAAAAAATTAAATTTAAAATTAAAATCGTTTGAACGTTGTGAGGGTAAAACCCCGAGTGTGTAAAAGTTTAAATAAAATTTTTATTCTCGTTGAGTATAAAATATTTTACTCCCCCTCAAACCATCCATAAAGAAAGAAAGAGATGAAAATAAATTTTTGTGGTGGGAGTTGTGTTTCATTCATAAAAAAGTCACTTTATTATTTCTGAGCGCATGTGCTATACCAACGATTCTCAACCCACTTTGTTACCATCATCGAGTTTGTATACACTCACTTTCGGTGCTCCAGTTATCATAAACACGAGGATTTTAACTGTTTTTTTTTTATTATTATCATTGCTATTACTACGACGACTACTACCCTTGTCTCTCCTTGATAATTGATATATCAAATTAATAATTTATTTGATAACAAGAAGAACAACAACAACAAACAACAACTCAGTTATTGTTATTAAACATAAAATTAATTGAGACAATAGTTGTAATAAAAAAATCAAAATAGATTTACGTGGGTATATCAATACGTCGGAGGACGACTATAACGATCCTCAAAATTTAACACTAAAATATACAAAAATGCGTGGTGAAACAGGACGTGCTGGTAAACGACCATTGCGTTCGTTAACAGCAATTGAAAAAATAAGTGCAATAAGACGTGTACATGAGGGTGAAAGTAAAGCATCAGTTGCACGTGATTTAAGTGTACCAGAATCAACATTACGTGGTTGGTGTAAATCAGAACATAAAATACGTAGTATGGCTAGAAATTCATCAACACCAGATAGCAATGAAGCACATTCACCATTATCATCATCTGGTATTATTAATAATAATAATAATTTATTAATAAATACATCATTACATGGTAATCATTCAAGTGAAGATGAAGGACAATCATCAAAACGTTTAAAAATTGATACATCATCATCAATACATTCAACAACATCAACAACTGGTTATTATACAAATGAAAATTTAGAAAATGAATTAACACGTTTATCTGATCCATCAAAAATTGATTATTTATCATTAATGACTAGTATGGCTGCAATGAGACCAGAAAATAATGCATTATTATTACAACATTTGGGTTTATTAGGTGGTAATAATGTTGGACCATTAGCTAAAAGTTTATTAAATTTACCAGCTGCTATGCCACATTCAAGTACTGTTGGTCTTGTTGAAAATGGTTTACAATATACCAAATCAAATGTTAATATTAACATCAATAATAATCACATTAATAATACCAACAATAATCATCATATCAATAGTAGTAGTAATAACATCAACAACAACAACAACAACAAACGTCATAGTACATCAGCAATAACACCAACACAATCATACACACGTAAAAGTTCACCACCAGCTGCTGAAATACCACTAACACCTGATCCAGCATCACCAAGAAAAACAAGTGATTTACAAACTCATCATAATCATTTACAAAATAATAATATTCATAGTTATAATAATAACAACAACAACAATAGTATGAATTATCTTTATAATAGCAACAACAATAGTAGTATAAGTAGCCAAAATTATCATCAACAAAACAATCAACATCGTGATGTTAAAAAAAATAATAGCAGTGCACAAATACCATCATTGAATAATAATAAAAAAATTGATGAAGCATTATGGCTTTGGTTGTCATCACAAAAAGGTGCAGCAAATTTTAATCAACAAGATGGAGTTTATGCTTCATGGTTTTGGCAATGGTACAAGCAAGGACAGGGTTCAACAATGCCAGTTGATCAACAACAACAACAACAACAGTCTCAGCAGGCTCAACAGTCACAACAACAATTGATGAATGGTAAAAAATCACCAAGTAAAACACGTGCATTACTTGACAGTGTATTATGTAATAATAATAGCAACAACAATAATACCAACAACAATGACAGTGTTAAAAAGCTGATGAATGGTGTGTTTGATGTATTTATTGATGATAGTCAAGTTGTAAATGATGCTGGTATTGGTGCACCACAAACAGCAGCATTACCATTAACAGCAACATCATCTTCTTCATCATCAGTACAATCAACAACAACAACATCAACAACAACATCAGTTATTAGCAGTGAAGAAGCTATTGAACATGGTGAAAAATTTTTCAAATGGCTCAACAAGTGTAGTGATCCAGCAGTTAGTAGATTACAAATAATTCAATTAAAATATTTATTGGATAATTTAAAAACAGGTAAAAAAAAACCAACTCATTTGAAACAAAGACGAAAGTAAATTAATTAGTTTTTTTTTTTTTTTTAATTTTATCATGAATAATTTATTTAAAAATATTATTAAATTATTTCGTTTTTTTTTTTTTTTTACTTAAAATTCTCGTGTCATTTTGTATATAAAAAAAATAATATACCAAATTTGTGTATAAAAAATTATTATCTAGTTGAATTTTAAGTTGTAAAAAAAAAAAAAAAAAAGTCATACTTCAATGTAGAGATTAATAGTTGAAAAAAAAAAAAAAAATTGCATTTAATTTTCAATCGATAATCAATAGATGGAAAATTGTTATTTTTTTTTTTTCATCAATTTTCGTTCTGGTTGTCATCCAGGCGATTGTACATGACCAAATGTTTCAACAAAAAATAATAAAAAAAATAAAAAAAAAAAATAATTGTAATAATTAAAAAAAATAATAGTCATAATAGTCGTAAATAATAACAATAATAATAATTATCATTTGAAGTCAATCGATCAGTTAACCAGTGCGAAGCTTCATATCAATAGTTGATAGAAAAAAAAAAAATTAAAATAATCAGAAAAAAAAATTGTTTCGAGCTTTGATCATTTTTTTTTTGTATTTATTATTTGAAAGAGAAGTAATGGGTTGATGGATAACAAGTCTCAATTGTTGTGAGATATTATTAGAAAATAATTAGATTAAGAATATGAAAACTTACCAATGAAAGGGGTCTCCTCATTGGCTCGTATGTAACATAATCGCTGACAAATTTTGCAGAACCATGCCAAGTTTGGAATTCCGGATATGGCAGTGTACTTGGTCTAATACTCGTTGATACAAATTTCTAAAAACAAATAGGTAAAATTAAAAAAAGACATGAAGAATAATTACATAAAATTATCAATGTCAAGTAATTAGCTAAATGTATTATTTGATTGACCAGCTCGACAAATTAAACTTATAAAAAATTATTATTTCGATTAGAAAATAATAATGATTTACATGTAAATATATTTTCGAATGTTTAAAAAGAAAAAATTTAACTAATTATTGTTCCTAATTAATTTAAGTTGATGAATCAATGAAAAGTCGATGTTGAAAAAAAAAATTATCATTATCACAAGGTCGATCCTTAAATTCAACATTTAACTATTTTTTTTTTTTGTTTTTTGTATTATTTTTTAGTTACATGATAAGTAATTTAATGAATTATTAATGAATTAAAAAATTGTATTTAACAGTTTATAGTTAAAACCAAAGCGACGTAATAACGTTTGTAAATAATAAAAAAAGAAACTGTATTCGCATAGTGTTAACGAAAAAAGAAAAAAAAAAAAAATCATTCAACTATTTCGAAGAGAAAAAAATTGTTAATTGACTATTAAACTGTTTTAAATTGTGTAGTACATTAAATGATGTCAAAAAAAAAAAAAAACTCACCAAGCATAAATAAATGTATAGTGATGTTTATTTTTATTATTTAGAATTTAAATGATGCAAGGATTTCAAAAACTTGATTGAATGTACCAAGTGAATTATAAAATAAAAAAAAAATCATTTTGATTAATGCAATTATTTTGGTTAAATTAAAATGATACCCCAAATAAATTGCACATTTGTATAAAGATTAAATACATTCCTGTAAAAAAAAAAAAAAAATATGAAATTAAAAGAAAAAAAAAAAAATTTACTTGTCCTTGAAAAATTTTCTTTTTGAGTGATTAAAAAATAAATAAAAAATAAAAAAAAAAATTCATTTGTTGTGTTTATTAAATCCTTTTATGCTTAATTAATTTAAAATAAATATATAATTAATGTAAATGAATATCTAATTAATTTACTGAATTAATTTCAGAGATTTATAACAAATTTTTTTATTAAAATTATTGCAACTCACCTGAATGTTGCACTCGTTTTCAACAGCAAGAACAATTGGTTTACGTTGAGGATGAATAATTTTATATTGTTTACGAAAATTTTCAGCATACCATAATAATAATTTTTCTTTTTCATTGTTTGATTGATAGGTTGATGGTAGCTGAATCGATGATCCTGGATCGTAAGATCCATTTGTTGGCCATGATAATTTTATTAAACCAAGTTCTTTATCCATTTGTTGTAATCTTTCATGTTGAATTTGAATTTTTAGGTTTGCTTTTGTAATTAAGCTATCATCAAATTCATTTAATTTATAATCCGAGGATTCAGGCTGATAAGATTCATCATCTTCCTCAATTGACGCCATTGTTATTTACCCCTTTTTGATTTTATCTAATATAACCCTTTACAATGACAATTTAATTAGTCTTTATACATGCTTTATTTTGTTTACGATAAGAATTATATTTATCGTGTTTTTATCACTGATAAGCTTTTCATTAAATTGATGTTATTTATTATTTGTACAAAGTGGGTGGTCAACAAGAGTCATTGTCATGGCGATTTAAAAAAAAAATCCAGCAAGATTGAGGTAATCGCAATGACCTCTGTCTGATAAAAAAATCATTTACATAGCATTTTATCGGTAAAGTAGAATCCTCATAACAAGATAACATTTGTTATTTATCTTTTTGTTGCTTTTTGTTATAACAATATATTGTTTGTTATCTGATGAATTAATGTCAATTACGTACAAATGAATGAGATGTTAGAGAAGTTATGATTGAATATTTATTGTTGTTTTCTTAATATATAACCTGGAATTTTGTTGATTATTTAGAAGGATATTAATTTTATTTAATTCAAAAAAATTCGGACTTCGGTCTTCTGTTCTCTAGTCTTCTTGAGCCCAATACAAGTGATAAAAAGAGAGAGAGAGTGAGAGGTAGATTTGTAGGTTAAAAAAAAAATATTTGATATATTTTACTGATAATTAAGTTATTTTTTAATTATAACCATGATTTACTGATTTCGACAGAAGACACTCTAGGAATCTACTAAAATTTACTCCAAAAAAGAATCGGTTGCAGACAGTTATGTTCAAAATTACATCAACCTCGTGTCGAATCACAACATTTGTTTCAAACAAAAAGTTAGGTCTTACTAATTTTTGTTTCCTATCGAAAAAAAAACTCCCAGGTACTTAATTTTTTATCATAAATAAATAAATTTCTTAATTAATTAACTTTTCATTTTTTTTTCATAGCGAAAGTAATGGATACTCAATTTAATAAATTTATCTATAGAACTACTAGAGATTTTCATAATGACCGAGTAAGTTTATATATACATGTATACACTATACCTCTATTTTATAACAATTAACATATACTAATATAATGAATGATATACAACCTATTAATTTGAATCAATAGATTGCTGACGAATTTGAAACCAAGCCAATCTATGAGTCAAGTACTTTGGAAAAAAATGTAAGTTAACAATAGTAATAATAATTATTATTATTTGAGATTTATTTAATTTTATATTATATCTATATTAAATAATAACTTATTAAATTTATATTTTAGTTTGATAAATTAATTGGAGCCAGTAAAATTAAACAGGTCATTGAGAGTGGATACTATGTGGATAAAACAAAATATTTCCAAGAAATGATTGAAGGATACCTTGGTTATTTTATAATACGACCAAAACATTTTGGAAAGTCACTGATGCTGGATACCATTTCTGAAATATGTGAAGGAAAAAAAAATAAACAATTATTTAAAAACACTGCTATTGGACAATCACCAACATATGAATGGAAAAAGTATGCAGTTTTTAAATTTGATTTTTCAAAACTAAATAATGAATCAGAAGAACAATTTGAATTGGCTTTATTAAATCAAATGAAGGAAAATTGTAAAAAATATAATATTAAACATAGAGAATCTGTTGGCATAATGTCACTTATGCATGATATGCGAGAAGGTGTTGCCAATCTAAAAAATGGCTATGAATCTAGAGCAGTAGTACTCATTGATGAGTACCAAGCACCATTAAATAATTGTCAAAATAAAAATAAAATAATTCGTATTATGCGTCATTTTTTTTGTAATTTAAAAGGTAAGGCAATGGTATTGGTAACTGGTTCCTCAAGATTTGGATTGGCAGATATTTTTTCTCCAGCTCATAATTTATTCGATGCCACACTATATGGAGACGTAAGTGCCATTTGTGGCTTCACAAAATCAGAGCTGACTGAAGTTTTTGAAGATAAGATTACTGAAATGCATCGATAATATGTGATAATGTATAATTGTATATAAAATAATGAAATCTGATAAGTATGTATAATAGATACAAATTTACATGATGTTCTAAGAATGATAAACACATAATAAGATGAAATATATGAGTAGTTTGAAGAATAAGTTTAGAAAATAGTAAAAATAGATATGATAATATAATAAATAATATTATAATTATGTCAAGTTGAAATATTATTATAATGGCTTTAAATTTAGTGACAATAGTGAAAAAAAAGTATACAATCCATGGTCAATAATACAATGTTTCAGTAATAACTGCATTAAACCTTATTGGGATGGAAAGTGTCTTGAACAGTATGAAGAATTAACATTAAATGATGTTGAAAGTGTATCATGTGCTTTTCAAGATCCAATATTTTCAGCTTGTTGTATAGACTTAAATTTTGACACAGAATACGAGCACATAACTTCCAAATCTATATTGTTTCAAACAGGGTATTTAACAATAATAGATTATGATAGCGAAACACATATGTATACACTAAAAATACCCAACTATGAAGTTAAAACATTATACTTGAATCATTACAAAAAATTAAAAGAAAAAAAAAAAAAAGATGAAAAACTTAAATGTCAAGCTGAAGCAGATAAAAAATTGGTTGTTCCAGTTGGAAAAAAAAAAAAAATATCAAAGATTTTATAGATTTGTCAGTTGACATGATGATGAATAATTTTTTTTGTTATCACTCTGAGAGATTTCTGCATTAGGGTTGATGTATCACCTGCAGTTCAACTACAAATAAATTTTTAAATAAATGAAAGTTAAATAAAAAAAAGTAGCTGCAACAGCAGCTCAACTTACCCATTAAAAGAAGTTGTTTTTTTGTATTTTTTTTATTAAATCTTTTTAGTTTGATTCACTTTTATATTATTAAAATTATTCAATTTAAACTCTATTAAAAAAAAAAAAATAAAAAAAATTGAGATTATAATAAGAGAAATAGCTGCAGCAGCTATAATTTCAATTAATTGAAACAGGTTTTTATTATAATTAAATTTTCAAATCGAGTTTGATAAAAAATTGTCTTTTTTTAATTGTGTTTTCCATCAATTGTTACGTTATTGATATATAATTAATTATTATCAATAATAATAATAATAAATTAATTAGCTTTGCGTGATTGAATGTTGACTGTAACAAAATTTTTTTGGTTTACTTTTTACAAATTAAAAAAATTTCTTTTTGCAGTAAATTGTTGTAAAAAAATAAAAATAAAAATACAAAAATTATGGTTTTTAATTGATTAATTAATTAATTTTTGATTTTTATAATTTGCATAATTTTAAAACAAATATTTTAATTGGAAAATTAAAAATCAAAACAATTTTTAATAACATGATTTATTATATTTTTTATTAATAATAAAAAAATTTTCATTTTTTAATTACAATTATCACTGGTAAAAAAAAAACCATCAATTAAACAAAAATACATTTACGATTGATGAGTCTTACCTTGTCTTAACTATCATGTGTTTTAATTTAATTTAATTAATTAATTTGTCGTATTTTGTAATTTAAAAAAAAAAAAAAATTTTTTTCATTGCCATTTTTTAGTACTTTAATTAAATTATTTCAATATTGTAAATAATTAATGACTTAAATTAATTTAAATTTTTTTTATCAACAAATTTTTACATATTAACTGAAAAAATATTTTATATATATTATCTAGTTATTAAAACCGATAGTTCCACAGCTGCACCAGATTGAATTTTTATTTTTAAATGTTTTTTTTTTTTTTCTTTCATCATTTATAATTATTAATTAATTATAATTAAGTGTAAATTATGGCATGTAAATTATACTGACATTAAAATCACGCCAATTAGTAATTTATTTGTATTTTTTTCTTTGTATTTTTGTATGAAAAATATTTATGAAAGAATCGAACTCGTTATGAACAAAAATTTTGTATTCGAAAAATTAACGTTAATTTTTTTATCGATAATTTAAATATTTAATTAACAATATTCATTCGTTTTATTAATAATAATATAATAATTTGTGTGTTTAGCTTTTGCGCAAGATAATTTTTTATTTTTCACTGGGAAAAAAATCATTTAAAATCCCATAAGTAATTAATTTTTCTTTGTAATTATAACGACTTAAATAACTGGGATAATTATTTCTTTTTTTTGTTATAATTAATATGTATTTTTTAAATGTAAATTTAAGTGATTAATATTAACATTGTCACTAGTTGACATCACGTGGATCTTGTCGCCATTTTTGGGCAGCTTCACGTCTAGCATCCGGCACCAATTGTGATCTCATACCACCAAGTACATTACTCGTAGCTTCTGTTGCAAGAATTATTGGTTTAACAACTGTTGGTGGTATTTGACGTAATACACCACCAACAGCACCACTAACACCTTTTTGTTCATGTTCTTCACTTGCAACTCGTACCAATTGATTTGCTGTTTCACCTAAACCCTAATTATTAAAAAAAAATAATTATTTATTAATTTATTGATAGAGCTTTTAATAAATATAATAAAGCTAATGATAAAATTTTTGTATTTACTTCTTTGACTAGCATATAGGCATTGGCCATTCCTTCACGAATATCCAATGGTTGACTGTAACGTTTTCTTCTACCTTTTTGTCCTTTATTTTTTCTTCTTACACTTGGACCAGGACTAACCATATCATATGCTGTTTCAGCAGTTGTTTGAATTGCATGTACAATTCTTGATGTTAATTCTAATGCTGCCATTGCTGTTGATGTTGTAAAACTATTTGCACCACGTTGTAAACCACGTACAATTCTACCATCTTTTTGATATTGTTCAATTGGCATCCAAAATAAATCACGAATTCCCTGAACTATATTAAATTAAACAATAAAAAAATCATAAATAAATATTAATTAATTAAATAATTTATGTAATAATAATAAAATAAAATACTAACACAATTGTACCAATGAATGCATTGGTCCAACACCACCAAGAAGACTTGGTAATTGATTTTTTTTAATATCTTGTAACCATTCAGATAGCATAAATGCCATTAATTTATCAAAACCAAGTAAACCATGACGATGTGTAAGTCTTTTTAATCTCAATTCTGAACAATTTAATTGTCCTAAACCCATTAATAAACCAGCTAATGGACCATGTGATAAATCAACACGTTTACCATGATAATCTAATCTAACCAATACCTCTGGTGAAAATATAACACTTCTAAAATATATTGGTTGACTGTCATCTTGTTGTCCACATGTTGTTTTAATTTTAATTTTATTTTCTTTTATTGTTAATTCATCCTCTAATAATATTAATAAATTTTGATTAACAATATCATTATCATTCATACTTGTTGTTGAATTATTAAATGAATCATCATTTGTATTACTAGAATTATTATTATTATTATCATCATTATCATTAACACTCATAACTGGTGGATGATGTGTTGGTGTGCCTTGTTTTGATGCTGGTGATGATGATTGTATGTTATTTGTTATATTTGTTATATTATCATTTGATATATTTTTTAAATTACCAGCTAATTCATTAAAAAAATCAATTAAAAATAATAAACTATCTTGATCAATGTTAAGACGTAATGGTAATAGACTCAGCTTTAAACAACATTCTTGGGTATTTAATTTTTGATCTGGTCTAATATGTACGGCTTTCATTGCAAACATATTTGCATGTGTTTGACGTGGTCTTGCTTCACTACTATATTGATATAAAAATTTATTAATATGTGATGATGCTAGTCTATCACGTATTTCAATTTCACTTATTAACAATACTTGTCGTGATGCTTCTGGTGTATTATCTGGATATGTTTCATGTTGAAATTTTACTTTATTTAATTGTAATTCCATCAATACATCATGCTGACGTCCTGGACCACCAATGGCATACCAATCACGTGGTGATTTAATTTTATTATTTGATGAATTTATAAAATTACCAAAACGTACTTCATTTGGATTTAACTTACTAAAACCAACACTTGACTTATTTTTTCCTTTAAATGTTGCATTATTATTATCAATTTTATTTTGTTCATCAATTGTAACGTGTTTTTTTTTATGTTGTTGTTGATTTATTGTTGTTTTTTTATTATCAAAATCTTTACCACCATACATATGCCAAATTAATGTCATTTCACATAATGTATAACGTAAAATTGCTGGTGGATAATTTTTAGGAGCTTTTAATAAATCTGTTTTACCAAATGGTACAGAAAAATGATTATCAATAACACGTAAATAATCTTGT